>NC_037684.1:44978032-45251382 GCF_003255815.1 Theropithecus gelada | reverse complement strand
GGCCCTCCCTCCCTCCCTCCCTCCCTCCCTTCCTTCCTTCCTTCCTTCCTTCCTTCCTTCCTTCCTTCCTTGACAGAGTCTTGCTCTGTCACCAGGCTGGAGTACAGTGGTGCGATCTCGGCTCACTGCAACCTCCGCCTCCTGGGTTCAAACGATTCTTCTGCCTCAGCCTCCCATGTAGCTGGGACTACAGATGTATGCAGCCATGCTCAGCTAATGTCTGTATTTTTACTAGAAACAAGGTTTTGTTAGTCTTTATTCTCAATTCAGGTGGTAAGCAAAGAACCACATTTCATGAAGGGAATAAATAATGATAAAAGGTTGACTAATGTTAAAAAAATTTTTTTAACAGTTCTCTAATTTTTCTTAGTATTTTTTGCTGGTGTTTATAAAGCATTGGGATTAGGTCTGATCTGTGGCAGATTCCTTCTTTATTTTGTTCCCAAGTCACTTTTTCATCAATTCAATGCTATGAGTAAAAGAAGGGTGGGTCTTAGCAAATGTATTTGCCTAATTGGAGAAATTATCAGGAGTGGGTATTTGAGAGCGTGAGTCAGCACTATCATCTTCTCCTTGAAGGTCTTCTGTTATGACCAGGTACTGGAGATGAGAGAACAAAATTTGTCAAGGGGAACATCAGAGTCCTTTTTCCAATGTGTTTGGTTTGTTTGTTTATAGTTGTTTTTCAGTAATTGATATGGTTTGGCTGTGTCCCCACCCAAATCTCTTCTTGAATTGTACCTCCCATAATTCCCACATGTTGTAGGACGGACCTGATGGGAGATAATTGAATCATGGGGGCAGTTTCCTCCATACTGTTCTTGTGGTAGTGAATAAGTCTCGCGAGATCTGATGGAAACCCCTTTCACTTGGTTCTCATTGTCTCTTGCCTGCCACCTTGTAAGATGTGACTTTTGCCTTCTTCCATGATTGTGAGGCCTCCCAGGCCATGTGGAAATGTGAGTTCATAAAACTCTTTTTCTTTATAAATTACCCAGTCTCAGGTATGTCTTTATCAGCAGCGTGAAAACTGATTAATACAATAATTAATTCTGTGACCTCAGGCAAACTATCATATTTCTGATTTGCATGTGATTCCATTCTCTGTCTTGTGGCCACAGTTAGCCATCTTAATACACAAATCTGATCATGCTGTTTTCCTGTTTAAGATTTTGTTGGGTGTCTCCCCTGGTCCAGATCCCTTGTCCCGTCATGCAAGACCTTTATACTCTTGCCTCTGAATCACTCTTCCTTTATCTTCCCACCACGTGTGGTTCCCTAAAGACAGGTTTAGTTATCCATAGTCACCCCAAATCATCAGGCTATTGTCACTGCCAAAAACACCAAGTCTAGTTTCTACTTATATCCAAACATACCTCAAATGTCTCCTATTGGGACTTACCTCAAACCTTGCCCACTATTACCAAATCCCTGCACCCACCACTTCTTGAGTTAGGTATTCGACTTCTTTATAGTCCTCGTAGAATACACAGCATACTATCTTAGAGCCTATCAATCATGCCATTTTGTCCTAATGACTTTGGTTCCTTGGTCAAGATGAAAATTCTAAGACACCTAGACGTTTAGCCCAGTTACATTTTTCATTCAGATTATATTCTCTATATTTCCAATTCATTATGATGTCAGATATTATCCTGACTCTTCAAGATTTCTTTGTCTTGAGGCAAGTGTCCATAACCACCCTGGTGACCTAAGATTCAAGGGCTGGTGTACAAGAACCTCATTTAAAGATCAGGGTAGGGAGTGGAAAGAGGAGCAGGGCTCTCTACCTGGACCTGAGATCTTGTAGCCATGATTTTAGGAAGCATAGTGGGCTAAGTGAAGATTCATCTTCTATTATTTCATTGTCAGTAGAATTTATAAGGAAACGGTGACATCTAATCATAACCTCTTTGTATCTTATTTAGATAATCAATTAACAAGTTGTGATTTCTTATATATTCCTCCCTCTGGGCCAGATGTTGACATTACCTGTGGCCAAACAGACCTATTGCTTCTTTTTGTATAGCTTGTGCATTAAGAATGATTTTTACATTTCGAAATAGTTGAACAAAAATCAAATGAAGAATGGTATTTTTAAACATGAAAATTGTATGAAATCCAAATTTTAGTATCTATACACAAAGTTTTATTGGAACATAGCCACATCTGTTGCTTGTGTGTTTTGCCTATTGTCTATGACTGATTTTGCACTATAATGGCAGAATTGAGCTGATGTGACAGAGATCTTGGGTCTGCAAAGCCAAAATGGTTACTCTCTGGCCCTTTAGTTAAGACATTTGCCAATGTCTGCTCTAGATAGTACATTCTTTTAGGTCAGGTTTGTGTTGTGCATAACTCAATGTTCCTGGAATATGGTACATGCTTGGGGCTCATAGTAGGTATGCAATACACATTGGATGAACACATGATGCAATGAATACATGGATGAGAGGTGGTCGAACTATTTTGTATTTTAGTATCTATTCTACAAGTCTAAAGCATATGCTGGATGTCACTAGTATCTGGTCATTTTTTTACTGTGGTTTTATATTTATATTCTGATCATTATGAGCATTATTTTGGAAAGGGAGAGTTATAAATCACAATTGGCACCTCTTTAATAATGTCTTTTTTCCCTATTTGTTATTTTTTAGCAAGCATATTTTCTCTTTGATAAGCTATGGTCATGCAGTTTTAATATACTAGCAAATGAAAGAAGCTAAGTTTTTCAAGATGGTAGGAAATGGAGAGGGAGCAAGTAGGGAGTGGAAGCTAGGGATAGAGTAACAGATACTTTTAAGAATCTATCACTGTTTTAACAGTGCTACTGTTACCACCTCAGAAAGGCCTACATTTGGGACCATTTACAGCTAATGGACGTGTGTTGAGAGGTGTATGTAGGGTGATACGTCATGCAAAAGTGAAAGGTAAATGTTTTATTTTGCCCGACCAGAATGTGGACCAAAAGGGAGAATCCACGCCAGTTACTTTAAGTGCCTACACTCATAACTAACAGGTGTCCTGGGCTCGTTTTGGATGTTTCCATGTATACTGAAATTTTCCCTTTGAAAAAGAATTTGTCAAGAACATGAAGTCAAGACAATATTTTAAATCACTCAGGTTCTATAGGGCCTCAGGCTTGGCCAGGAAGAGAGCCACAATCATTTCAGCTTAGATGTTTAGATAGCCTTCCTCCAAATCTGTCTCATGATCTGTATCTGTCTGGTGCTTGCAAGTAAATTCTCATGTCTCTAGCAAGTGCTTGAAATCTAAGAATTCCTTATTTTGGCTGCTGCTTTCTGGGGAAACTATCTCTCTAGACATGCCTGTGAATTGATCACTTTTGATGAGACCATCCCCCTAAGAAGAGAGATGCAGACATTTCTCCAACTTTCTTCCCCTTATATATTGCACCAATAGTAATGGAAGCTGACTGTCTTTTTGGTGCATATTTTGGATACTGTTCTTAGAGCTTTTCATATACTGATCCATTCACATGATTATCCTCTAAACAGCTCATTATATAGATACAGAAACTGAAGTATAGAGGGAGGTAACGTATTCCACTATCCATTTAACAGATTTCTTCATTGCATACCTGTGATCTGCCAGGTACTGTTCTCTCAGCATTTGAGATACCTTTATAAACAAACAGGTACTACCCCCTAACCTCATGGAGTATAAATTCTTGTGTCAAATATTACAAAGCTGGTAGAGTGGCAGAGCTAGGATTTGAACCAGGCTTTCTGGCACCACAGTAGGCATTTAAGACCACAGCAGGGTAATGCCACTCCAAGCTAATTTACATCTACCCATTGACTCTGTGTCATGGTGTAACAGAATTCAGTGCAATGCTGCGACTGGCTCCAACACAGTCCCTTGTTGATTTCAGCTGCATCCTTCTAGTTCTCTGAGGTCCTGGTTTGATGCCTTTCAGTCTATTTTAACTCTTATTAAGGCTGAATTGCAAAAATTATTTTTCTATCAGTTTATCGTCTCTCTTCACAACGAATATTTCTTTTTTTAATATAATAGTCACCAGAGGCAAAGAATGAAAGTAAACAATTAAAAATAAACTCGGGTAAGTGACTGATATCAAGGTCATTTATTCATCCGCTAGCTTCCTTGAAATGTCTGCCTTATCCTCATGCATTTAAGCAGTCCAAGGCAGATGTTAGATCTCAGCAATGTTTGCAAAGGTGTCCTAGATTCTGTTCCTGTTTCCCCAAATGCCTCTCCCTACATTTTTCTGCTCATCTCATGCCTGCTTTTGAGTCTGCCTCTGCCTTTTGGGGAGTTTGCATTTATTTTCATTGAGTTCCTACCATGTACATACCTTCAAAGACTATGGATCTTCCATTTCTCTATCCTGGTTATAAAACTAAAGCAAGGCCGGGTGCAGTGGCTCACGCCTGTAATCCCAGCACTTTGGGAGGCGGAGGCGGGCGGATCACAAGGTCAGGAGATGGAGACCATCCTGGCTAACACGGTGAAAACCCGTCTCTACTAAAAATACAAAAATTAGTCGGGCGCAGTGGCAGGCACCTGTAGTCCCAGCTACGCGGGAGGCTGAGGCAGGAGAATGGCGTGAACCCGGGAGGTGGAGCTTGCAGTGAGCCGAGATCGCGCCACTGCACTCCAGCCTGGGTGACAGAGCGAGACTTCGTCTCAAAAAACAAAACAAAACAAAACAAACAAACAAACAAAAACACTAAAGCACATTGTCTCCCCTTTTTCTTCACACAGATGCTGATATAATGAAGCTTGTGCATTTTTGAGAGCTTATACACATATCCTTCCTATGTCTTTTTGCTGAGAATGCCATGTTTGTTGGCATCTATATTAAAGATAAAGAGTTAAAAAAAATGAGACCCAGGGAGCATAAATTCTGTAATTAGCCACTTAGAAGTTTTTGCTAAAGTTTGAAGGGAAAAGTTGTTGAAATTATTGTGTAAAATGAGGCTTTTGCTTTAAAGATTTCATTTGTCAGTGAATAATTCATTCCAGCAATTGACAGTGGCACATACTTTTTCATGGAAAAGACTTTAAGGTCATTGAATTATAAACAAAAGGTCAACCCCAAGTTATATTCTTTTTTTTTTTTTTTTGAGGCACTGTTGTTGCCCAGGCTGGAGTGTGCAACGGCCTGATCTTGGCTCACTGCAACCTCCGCCTTCCAGGTTCCAGCAATTCTCCTGCCTCAGCCTCCCAAGTAGCTGAGATCACAGGCACCCACCACCACGCCTGGCTAATTTTTATATTTTTTTAGTAGAGACAGGGTTTCACCATGTTGGCCAGGCTGGTCTCAAACTCCTGACCTCAGGTGATCCACCCACCTTGGTCTCCTAAAGTGCTGGGATTACAGGTGTGAGCCACCGTGCCTGGCCTTTTCTTTTCTTTTCTTTTTTTTTTTTTTTTGAGACAGCGTCTGCTCTATCATCCAGACTGGAGTGCAATGACACGATCTTGGCTCACTGCACCTTCCCCATCTTGGGCTCAAGCCATCCTCCCAAGTAGCTGTGACTACAGGTGCACGCTACCACACTGGCTAATTTTTTTTTTTTTTTTTTAGATGGAATCTCGCTCTGTCACCCAGGCTGGAGTGTAGTGGCATGATCTTGGCTCATTGCAACCTCCACCTCCCGTATTGAAGCCATTCTCCTGCCTCACCCTCCTGAGTAGCTGGGATTATAGGCATGCGCCACCACGCCCGGGTAACTTCTGTATTTTTAGTAGAGACAGGGTTTCACCATGTTGGCCAGGCTGGTCTCAAACTCCTGACCTCAAGGGATTCATTTGCCTTGGCCTCCAAAAGGGTTGAGATTAGAGGAGTGAGCCATCGTGCCCGGCTCCATTATCATTTTAATCAGAGAGGTCCACACCCAAGGGATGGTTGGCTGGGAATATTTCAGAAAAAATAAATTCCAGATGTGTATATTGTAAGCATGTCTGTCATATAAATCTGTGCTCAACATCAGACTTTTGCTAGTGACCAGTTTGTAAATTAGTAGCTTGTTAATCAGCATAAGGGACATTAAGAAGGGATGTTGCTTTAGACTTAGAGCACTTGAGAGAGGTGAATGGGTTAAAACATTTTAAAGACCTGGCTACCTCTATGGGTAGAGGGTGTAAGAAGCCAGCTCAGACCTTCATATGGGCACTGAGAACCTAAGATGAATATCTGAAAGGCCTTATGTCCATTCATCTGCTTTGAGCAGGGTTTCCAAACGTTGGCACCATTGACATTTGGGGCCATTTGTGAAGATGCTTATGTAACATCCTTGCTCTCTACTCACCAGTTACAATAGCACCCTCATTACTGTCTTTCTGGGTTTTGTCAACCAAACATGTCTCCAGACATTGTCAAATGTCCTCTGGGGGCAAAATTGCCCAGTTGAGAACCAGTAGTTTAGATAATTTCTGGTTACTGGGGACCAACTGTAAGGAAAACTGAGTTCTAGCCACGGGCTATTATTATGTGAACCTTGGGTAAAGTTTCATAGAAGGTGGTGGCCAGATACCCTCCAAAGACAGAGCATGGAGGCTTCCTTGAGCTCCCAGAACAGTTTCTGTAACCTTTCTTTGTGCCTACTTGCTAATACATGTTTATATTAATATCTCTGTGTGAGACAGATTTGATCTGACACTTGGTTTAATTATAACTGGTAATGAGTCTGTGGAGAAAATAATTAGACCTCTCCCACCTTGAGCTTCTTGGTGGCTACCATTATCCACCACAAAGAACCTAAGAATAATGACCAAATTGCATCTGGCCCATTCTCAACAGAAGTGGACAATGACAAATGACTGACTTAGTTGGTATAGGGAGCCAGTTAAAGCTCTAGCACAAAGTTCTAGGTACTTGCTGGCAGAGAAGCAGGGCAAGGAGACCTATGAAAGTGATGGAAACCCTTCCTTTCCCACTCCCAACCCTAACTTTGGTATAATCTTATTTAGTGCCCTGAGCTCTCTTGCAATGGTCCTTTCTGTTTAAGCCACTTTCTACTAAGACTTGTTGGAAGAAATAGAATGATAGCAGTACTTTTTTTATTATTATTATTTAGTTAAAAGTCCTTTGGCTCGATCTCATCATTGGGTCTCAAGAAGATACAAGGCTGAGAATTTGCTTATCTCCCTGGAGTCTTTTTGGCAGAGATTTGGAGTCTTGGTCCACAGATTCCTGTGAATCTAAACACAAACTCATCATAAAATAAAGCGTCCGCAGAAGTTAAGAAAGATCCAAAAGTCATCTGACCCAGACAGACGAGTGTCTGCAGCTTTGAAATGCCTCAGAGACTTTACACAGACTCCTAAACTAAATTTGAATTGCTCATTACTTCTATAGCACCCCCGCCCCCTCCTCCCGCCTTGGAAACATACAGGAGAGGTGCTCATGTGGCTGAATAGCTTGGCTGGGCAGTAGGGTTCCAGCTGTCAGAGCAGAGATTGTCCCCAGCCCACTGCCTCTTTGCAAACCATTCCCCTTTGCAGCAGCTCCACCAGGCGGCTCTCAGCCCGGGGAGGAAGGAAGAGCGGAGTGCTACTGTCCCTTTGCTGTTCTCTTGATGGGAAAGTTAAGGATTTAATTGTGTCTATGTGGGATACATAATGAATGAGTCTGAATAATTCAAGACAGGATGTTAGTGAAGAGGATGCAGCCAACACCTGGGCTGCACAAAGATTTCTTTGGCTGCTTCGGGGGAGGGGGTGTGCAGTCTTCATTGTACCAGATTGGTTCCCCGCTGCGAATAGTCTAAATGACAGGGACAGTCTCTTTCTCTTTTGAGAAGACAACTATGGTTGTTTGGATGTGTGTGTGAGAGAGAGAGAGCATGTATGCATATAGGCATGCATATGTTTGCGTGTGCATATATGTGTGTATGTGTGCATGTACATGCATGTGTGTGTGTACATGCATATGTGTATGTGTGCCTGTGTGTGTGTCCTTGCCAAGAAAAAAAGTCAGATGACCAGTCTGGCACTTTTAAAAAGATGCTGGTCTTTATCCCTTTACTCAACCTCAGACTTGGCCCTGAGAAAAGTATCAAGCAAGCTGAATTCTTTTCTAAAGTTTTATAATAATGATAATAAAATGGACCCCTACCAAGTTCAAAGAGGCTTTTCATCTGGCTACTGTGACCAGGATCTTTGCTGAGGGGAGAATGGGAATCTGCTGAAATTCCGCTGCTTTGGGAGAAGACAGGAACAGCAAGATCAAGCTCCTGGCTCACCTGAAATAACCCCAGAACTGAAATTATTTAATGACAGTGTCCTGGCTCTTTGTGGTTGAGGTGTTACATTTTAAGTAAGGGGCTGTATGTAGACTTTATAGCTTCTGAGAGTTCTATTATTTTGTTTTTCTTCTGTTAAATCTCAGAAAATAACAAGATGAAGAATTGAAGTCAATTCTGCAGACAATTATCAAAAATTTTATAGGAACAGCTTGAGAGATGTCAAAGTGTTTATTTCAACAGCCCAGAGAGGAGACAACCATGATACGGACCTAGACACTCTCTGTCTTCACAAATCCCCCAACACATGTTCTACTCAACCTTCCAATTTTTAGACAAAGATTCTTACCAGCTTTGTTAGCCTTATGAAAGCCCTGGATACTGGGGGAAAGATGGTATCATATTTTCAATTATGATCAACTCACCTAATCTGATGGAAGTGGTAAGAAAGAAGCTGGAGTGTATGCTGATTGTGATTTCAAGAATAAACTCCAACTACTGAATCACTTACAAAAGGATTTGCCTTTAGGAAATGCTGTGTCTGGGTGAGGTACTAGTGGCAGTAACACCCATTGCACTGTGACAAGTATTCAACGGAATTTAGGAGTAAGGTTGAGCTAAGGATGCTCCCAGTGTGACAGGATTCACAGCAAAGTATACAAAGGAAAGACTATGAGTGGAAAGTGACTTGTTAGAATGTGAGCAGAGATGTGTTCAGAGCCTCTTCCACCTGCTCATGGGAAACCCTTAAAAGATCCTCTCAAGTCTCTCCACTGGCTCTGTCCAAGCAGAAAGAAGAGAAGGAATAAAGTAGAGTAGGAAAAGGAGTTCTTCATGCTTGGGAACGTGAAGAACATTCTCCTAAAGTAACGTTGTTCTTATTTCTGTTAATCAGCTGTGCATTGCTCAGGTGATTTCTGAGATAAGATGCATCAGAATCCATGCATGATATCTTTTGTGGTTCCAGATAACAGCCTGCTCCATTAAATAAAATCTTCCAGAATCATTAAGAGCATTAATTTTAAAACTATAGAAGGACTATGGACATCTTGTGCTTTCAGAGAATGAACACACAACACATTTTCTGGTATATCAGAGCTTACAGCCTCTATCAATTAAGAAAGTAAGGCTCCACTCAATGAGTTATAAAGTGATAGCACAAGAAGGACTTTAGCAATCATTGAGCTCCCTTATCCCTTTGGACAGATGAGCAAACTGAGACCCAAACAGGAAAGGAGAGGACAAAGTCTTACCCTGGTCGCTTACTGAATTTGTGGCAGAGTCAAACAACATTCATCCCAGATTCTCAATTGGCATTTCCTTATACTGTTGTCATTTTGACCATTAGCTTGTCCACTTAAATGATTCAATTAATTCAGCTTTAAACAGGATCTTGTAATTCAAAAAAAAAAAAAAGAAAAGAAAAAATACAAAATCAGAGTAATTTTCCATGATTCACTTTTCCAAAATGTTTTGTATCAATGTATAACAAACGAGGCAAATATATGAGTTGTAGCATGACCACAGCCAAGATTCTCAAAGTGGGGCTGGTGGGGATGTGTGTGTGTTCGGGAGCCCCTGACACAGAAGACTCGGTTGCAGAGTCTCTTTTAGTAAATCGTTGTTTATAAGTTCCCTCTTAAAGAGAATGAAAAATGAAGACTTCATGCAAACCACAGAACAAAAGTTGAGACTTCCAGTGAAGCAAGAAAGCAGGGACTTTTAAAAAATGAGAGTGGGGGGTGGGAGGAAGGAAAGGGATTCTTAATGGTATATTGTTTTCTGAGCTCTACCAATTAGCAAACATCTCTTATAAAAGGAAGAAAGAGGGAAGGAATTTCATGGACTGAAATAGCCCCAGTCAGCTGCAAACGCTCCAGGCTTCTGCAACAAGGCTTTCATCCCCCCTCCCTAACTCTGGCCATTACATCAGTCCAAGTGCATCCTGGGGCTATTGTCATGCTGATGAGACAGCCCCTGAGACTGGATTCTCCCACTGCCCGGGGAGACATTCCCACCACAGACTGGCTCTGGGGCTCATTCAAGCTGTGCTGAATTGCCCTGGAGAATAAAAGATGCAGCCTTAATTAACCACTGCACTCAGCTCCCAATCACAGCTTGATTGTTTTGCTGGCTGCACTCCCTGCTAAAGAGGAAATGCCAGGGCTCCTGATGCAGACCCAGCACTGGGAAGTAGGGCTCTCCTTAGGGAGCTGGAGTTGGGTTATGTCTTGTTTTGAAAATAAAATATCGTAGGGTATTATATCTCTGTATCACTGGTGTCCTGTTTTGCAGAGAGAAACAAACCTCAGTGTCTGTTATTCTTTCCCTGCTCCGCTCCTGGGATTGACCCTCATACATCTCCCACTAAGGGTCTTTCTTGCATTTTATAACTCTGGCAGAGATCTCCAGTTTATTCTCAGCACTGTATTTCATTTTAATACTGGAGAAAAGAAAAGACCCTGATCGGTACTGGACAATCAATACTGGGAAAAAGAAAACACTTTGATTTTTAACAATATACGTTAATACATACATGCATATCTGTATATGCTTGCATGTATATACATTTTTCTAATATATATTTAGGGACTTGGGGCTTGATCTCTTTTCTGTTACTCTCTTTGCAACCTCTTCACCAAGAGGTTGGGTAGGAAATCAATAATGGTCACCTCTTTTTACTCTGTGACACTTCACCTTTGCTTCTCCCTAAAATCGTAGCCATTGGCTTGATTTCTTACAGTTGAGCTATTTTCCCTCTAATTACCATAGAAAAAAAGGTGTTCTTAATGGTGTATCAGAAAAAATTGAATACAGAAGTTGCAAAGATGCTGCAGTTGGTGGAGCTTCCAATCTGA
Organism: Theropithecus gelada; assembly: GCF_003255815.1. NCBI lineage: Eukaryota > Metazoa > Chordata > Mammalia > Primates > Cercopithecidae > Theropithecus > Theropithecus gelada. Next base: position 45,240,290 of record NC_037684.1, on the reverse strand, counting down.
GTTCTGGATGCTGGTGACTGCGAAGACAGGCAGTGGGGATCAGGAGAGGCCTCCCCATTCTCCCTGGGAACCCAGGAAGAGTGTTGTTGGATTGAGTGGGAAGAGTCAGCCAGGCTTTGAGCAGCACTTGAGATGCTATCAGGAAGGAAGGAAAGTTGGAGTTGATTTAATTCCCCCCTCCACGCCACTTCCACTAATTTGACTCTCTAGTAAAATGACAGAGAGATTTTGAGGGCTGGAAATGGGAGATGTTATTTTTCTGGAAATGAATTCTTATGAGCATGATTTTAACAATCAGGTGCAATTTTTAGGAGATCAGAGACCATGATGTGTTTTTACCATTTACCATCATTCTAGAGGAATTGGTCTGCAAGACCAGTGTCAAGAAGGTAATTGTTCCCCTTTGCCTATTCTGGACACTGTAAGATATGCTGCTGTCCAGTGCATGATCCCACGTTCCCATTCAGCCTGCAAGGCTTCCCATGATTATGGTCGAATAAGGGAAATCCTAGTACATTCCCAGTTCAGGGCTTCTTTTTAAGTAAAATAACAAAGCATTCAATAAATGATTCAGCATAAAAAATTTTCAGTATAATGAATCACTATGTATTTTTAAAAGATATGCAATTAGACCAAGACCTTAGAAGTCCTGCGTTCAGCTAGATATCTGATATGGTTTGGCTTTGTGTTCCCACCCAAATCTCATTTCGAATTGTAATTCCCACGTGTTGAGGGAGGGCCCTGCAATCCTCACCTGTGGAAGGAGGGAGGTGATTGGATTAGGGAGCGTTTTCCTCCATGCTGTTCTCGTGATAGTGAGTGAGTTCTCACAAGATCTGATGGCTTTATAAGTATTTGGAAGTGCCTCCTTCGTTCTGCTTCGTCCTGCCACCTTGTGAAGAAGGTGCCTGCTTCTCCTTCTGCCATGATTGTAAGTTTCCTGAGGCCTCCCCAGGCATGCGGAACTGTGAGTCAATTAAACCTCTTTCTTTTATAAATTACCCAGTCTCAGGGAAATCCTTTATAGCAGTGTGAAAATGAATTAATACAGTATCTTAGTCATTAACTCTTACCTAATGAAACTTGATATTTCTGTAGCTTGAGTAAAGTATGTGATTCCCCTCACCAAAAATCATAACCCGAATTGAAAGATTTTTTTCTGAGCTTTATACTTTAACAATTGTACCAGGCATTCGAGCATGTGGAATTTATATCCATATTTCGAATGACAGAGACTTACCCACCTCTCACATTTAATAAAAAGTTAGCATGTTTAATAAAAAGCATGTTTGATCAAGTCATAGGATTTGAAATCACACAACCTGTCTTCTGGTTATAGCTCAGTCTCTAATGAACTGCAATTCCCTGAGCAGTCATTATTGAGATTCCAAGATTTCTTATCTCTAAATTGGGCGTAGTATTATCTACCTTAGGGGATTGTTGTAAGGACGAAATGGGATAAAATATGAGAAAGTATCCTTCTGAGAGTGGACAGGACATCACATAGGTGATCTGTAAGCTCTAGTTTCCTTCTTTACTCTCTTCTGTTTTTTTCTCATCGTCTGGAATTTCTAGAACCCTAATTGACTTCATTTTATTCTTCGCTGCATTCATGAACAGAAGCAGAGACAGACAAAAGAATTCACAGAGCATACTTTTATTCTTTCCAGAACGTTCACCCTGTGATGCTGCTGGTTTCCTGATTATGCAATCAAAAAGGGAATTATGTTTACATCCCAAATTTGATCACAGAATTTTAGGGCTGCAGTAGAATTTAGGGAAATAGTCCAAGTCCTTCATTTCATAACCTTGCTTAGTTATTCTGTGGCAGAGGCAAAAAGAGAAACAGGGTCTTTTGATTCTCAGCCCAGAGCTTGGGCTGCTACCCCCGTTTTCCTTAATATTTTCTTTCTTAAATTAGTTCCTCTGCTATTGACATCTTGCAGTTGGGTATTTCTCTGCAACAATTCAACATTGGATATGAAATATATTGGAGTAAAAAAAGTCAAGTCCATCAGAGGTAAACTTTAAAAACACATGTACACTAACTAAAATAGAATTCAACATACTTAAAATAGCATCCTAATGTGATTTAACCACCAGGCAAAATTGAATGAAAAGATAGCTCAATTGTCAGAAGCAGACATGCTGACATGGCTAGGATAATGCTTTGAACTGTGCTTTTTGGTCAGCAGAATTTTAAAAAGTGAAATGTGTAGGGGAGGAAAGACTACTTTTCTCACTCCTGGCTAACTTTATGGTTGAGACCCCTATAACAAAAGACCAATTTAGAAGAAATAAAAAATGCATACACATTTATTTAATAGAAGCCTTATGTGATATGGGAGCCTTAAGAAATGAGGGGAAGCTCCATTTATTTCCAAGAGATAAACAGGGAAACCTGTGTGTTTTTATGCTGCTGCGTGAAGAAGTGGATAGTAGTGGAGAGATGATGGAAGGACAAAAAGGGGTATGACCTATTGTTATTCAACTGAGGGGAGCTTCAGCAAAGCCTGTTTGTTCAGATTCTTGTTAGTGTCTCTGTTTTTGCGAATAAGGATGTTCTTTTCCTCAGTACAGGGACTATGCTTCTGAAATGAAGGTCTCATGACCTACTTTAGAAGAAATCAGCTAGGTTTTATGGCTTGCTTCAGGAAAGAAGGGGTTAGGGGAAGATAAGAGTGAAATTCGTGTGTCTGCTTTTCTGAAATGCCAAGGGGGCCTGTGTGGGGATGCTGTCTCCTAGGCCCCATCAAGTGTTGCATAGAACTCCCGTGTTCTGGGGCAGAGGGAAAAAAACCATGGAGCAGAGTTTCAATTTCTCTACTGTCCTATTGTTCTACCCTCATGTCCCAACTCTTAACTCATGAGAGGCCTCTGAAAGAATGCTGGACTTTATGTAGAAAGTTGCGGTGTCTTTCTAACTATGATGCAGATGGATTGTAGATCTCTCCTTACCACCACCACGGGGTTTATAAACATCTTCAAACAAGGCTGTGATCAATTTAGCCTTATTAAGCATGAATCAGTCCCAAACTAAGCTATTTATATAATTAATAATACTCAGTATTGAGAGACTGTGAAGATAGGGTAAATATCGGTTAAGTATCAGGAAATTAGAGATTCAGCAACAAGTTACTCAATGTATTTGAAAGATGGTGAAACAGATATGGAAAGATATTTGTTAGATTTAAAACATCTGATGAAGCAATTGATTACACTTTCTGTTGACTTTCAGGTAAACTCCAGGAAATAAGAAAGAAATCAGACATTTTGATATACTATTTGAATTAATTAAATTGAAATTAAAGCATGGGAGTAGAGAGAGGCATCCTTCCAAATTAGAACCATAGTTTAAGTAATCAAATAGATTCTATTCAGTTAACGAGTGACTTCCAATACAACATGATTTCTCTGTGAACTGACTTCAAACTTCAAAATTTGGGTGTGCCCGGGACTTGGCTCAATTTAGCCCTAAACATTGATCATGGGCTAACTCCAGCTCAGCTGTCCTGTATAAATCCCTGTTGTTTGCAGTGGGCACCCTTTCCTCCAGAGAACTGCAAAATTTGTGTCTCATGGTGGTTGGGTGGGTCACTATTATTTCTACCTTGAATTACATTCCAATTTTTGACTCTTTTATTTTTTAAATGAATTATTCTACTTTGCAAATTTTCCTTAATTCTGACTAATCCTTCAAGATTCAGTTCAGCTGTTTTTTCCAGGAGACGTCTCTGAATCTGTAGCTTGAATTAAGTATCTCTTTTCACTCAACACTCTGTAATACTTTATACTTACTGTGTTAGGTTTTTGTGTATTTTAGTCCCTGCACTTAGGGTATTACAGTTCAGTTAGAAAGACAATGACCTACTCATGCAGGTACATTAGTGCAGGGTCTAAAATGTAGTATGTATTCAAAAATGGCTTTTTGGAATTGTTCAATTTAACAAAAAGCACAACTCATGCATTACACATGCTTTCTGATACATATTTTTTCTGGATATTCCTTTGTCAGTGAGAACATTAACAGAGTAATTTGGTTAACAGTTTAAACTCAAAGTAGCGATTTCTTATAAAGCACAGAACAACTCATTTAGAGCACCAGATCTTTCCCCCATGGAAAATTAGTTGCTCTCTCATTGTCTTTCCTTAATACTTTAAATATGCTTCTCTTATTGCTTGGGTGACTGTATAATTTACCATCCACATTGAGTATTTCCAAGAGTGATAGTTGGCACTATTAGTCATTACATCACAACAGCAGACATGACCCAGGACTGTCCAAGTGATCCAGAATGAATGATCATCTTAGGGCATTGAGTTTGTACTATAATATCGGTATTAAGGTGCCTCTTTCCCCCTAGGCTGTGTGTTTCTCAGGAGTCAGAATGGCATTTTATTTATGCTCAGTAGCATGCTTTTCACATGCTAGCATGTGTTTCATGTGTGCTGAATGAATGAAGTTTCTCACCGCTATTGTGATCATATCATTTTCTTCACCAAAGTACACACTTAGTGTATCTGACTCTGCACACTCCTTATTTCAGCCATGCAATAAACAGATGTTATGTCAGCTTCTGAGGAACAAGAAAAAATTGTGTCTGAGCACATGTCAAACATTCTTGAAACCCTCAGAAGTAACAGACTTAAAAAGGGAAAGGCTCGAGTCTACAGGATAGAACTCTTGGATCATGGTGGCAACTGTGACTCCAGCTGAATCAAGAGACAAGCGTGGTTGTATTGAGTTCCTTTTATATTTACTTATTCAGTCTTCTGTTGAGACAATAGGTGATAGGTTGTATTGAGTTCCTTTAAAATTTACTTATTCAGTCTTCTGTTGAGACAATAGGTGATATAGTTTGTGTCCCCACCCAAATCTCATCTTAGCTACCATAATCCCACATGTCATGGGAGGGACCCAGTTGGAGGTAATTGAATCATGGGGGCAGGTTTTTCTCATACTGTTCTTGTGATAGTGAATAAGTCTCACAAGAGCTGATGGTTTTATAAAGGGCCATTCCCCTGCACATGCTCTCACATCTGCCACCATGTAAGACATGCTTTTGCTCCTCCTTCACCTTCCACCATGATTGTGAGGCCTCGCTAGCCATGTGGAACTGTGAGTCCATTAAATCTCTTTTCCTTTATAAATTACCCAGTCTCAGGTATTTCTTCATAGCAGTATGAAAATGGACTAATACAATAATACATGAGGTTATTGTGTACTCATCCAACTGAAGCCTTAGAATTTGGGTATTGATTACAAATGTTGTGAGCTAAGGTACTTTCCTTTATCTCTCTCTGCCTGTGTTTCAATATCTATAAAATGGTGAAATAATACTTCCCTTCTGCTTCTCTTCTTCCCCTTCTTTGTCATTATCATGACAATAATATATTTTGATTGTCCTCAAGGGCCTAGGTCTTGTTCATCTTTGTATCATGAGCATTGGAAAGAATAAACATAGTAGGCACTCAATACATTTTTGATGGGTAAGTGAATAAATGAATGCTGTCCTCAATATTCTCATAAGAAATGCTGTAGGTAAAACCTTGGTTGTTCACTTTTCTCAAATGCTCGACGTGTGTACACATTTAGGAGAAGCTGGAAATGTCCATTTAAGAAATAATGAGGTGTAGCAACATCTGCCTTGCATTGATGTCTATGTATTGTCCTTGTGTTATGTTATTTTTCTTGTTTTTACAGCTAACTTATTAACTCGCAGGTCAAGAGTTTTCAAAGCTGGGTCACTAGACAGCCTGAAATGGGCTTTAGAGTTGGTTGATAAAGTGCTTCAATGATTAAATGAAAAAAAAAAAAAAGAATGAGGAGGAACAGTGAGTTTTCTCAGGCTCAGATGTAGAAGATGATACTGCATTTGTATTCTCCTTCATTGGTATTCCAAGAGCCAAGTCGAGTCCATCATAATTGTCAGAGAACAAAACAGAGTTTCCAACATCTTGCCAAATCAGTGTGGTTTTAATGCTCTTTTAAAAGTTAAGATTCCTGCAGCATTTGGTTTATGGTGACTCAGACATTTTTAACCAAGGAAATTAAAGAAGCAAATAAATCTCCTGGGGGGATAGCTTAGTGGTCTAAGTCTCAGGTTGGAAATGGGGAGACTCCCTAGAACTGTAAAGTTCAAATTACAGCCACATTGACTCACCCTTTCGTCTTTTTTGAGATAAATTGAGTTGCACTTGGTTTATGGTGGGAGAGTTGTTTGGATAAGTACCCTAAACTCCCAAGGTTGGTTTGCTCTGTTTGGGACATTATAGAACTCCTGAGGCATCTTTTTCTTGTATTAGAAAATGGTTTGCTGCAATTCGTTTGGCCCCAAATTCTGATACTCAGATGAAATGTTGGAAAAACAGAATTGGCTTCCCCTATAGTATATTAGACACTTAATAAAATAAAATACAGATGATTAAGAGGCCTCTTTCTGCTTCCCAGATGAGTGCTTGAGACTGGGTGGGGAATAGAAAAGGAATGGGGTGACAAATTTTAAGATGATTCTTTAAAAGTAGGATTTAGCAGTATGGCTAGAAAAGTAGCTCTTGGGATTTTTTAACCTATGAACACTGACATTGGAAACCATTAGATTATTTATTTCCAGTGAATTTTCAGAGGAAAAGCAATAGCGCTAATACTGTTGTATCTAGGCAATGCAACCAAACAATGGGTACAGAAATGATTTTTTGATTATTGGAAATATACAAGAAATAATCTCCACTTTTAAAAGAGAAGCTCAAATCTATAAATAATGAGACTATTAAAAATATCCAAGTAAGATTCATATGAAAACACACTAAAAGAGGAGGGCTTATATAGAAATGTACACTGATGAAATGTTTGAACTTCAAAGATTCTTAGATTCTCTAAATGTTCAAGCAGAAAGCTTAGATTATGTACAAAGGAACAAAAACAAGCCCTTTCTCCTTAGTAATACTTTACACTAAGAGATAATCCTGGAATTCTTAGAGACTTTGGGGTGGTAATAGACAATATCCAAGTATTTCATAACATGCCATATAGCCACTCATGAGCAAAAGCAACAGAAAGGTTTTCTGAAATCTAAAAATATAGAGTATATGAACTTTTTGATAAAACTGCTTGGACTCACTCTAGGAATATTAGAGGTAAGTGAAATTGATAGCAAAACATAGTATCAAGGCTGGACATCGGAATTAGAACCTGGTACTTCTGTCATGTAATACAGATGAGGGTAGAAACTCAGTAAATTCCTTACATGTGCATGTATGTATGTATGTGTGAAAAGATGCAAAAATCAAACTGAATTTATTTTATGAGATACAGGATCTTGTCCTGTTGTCCAGGCCAGAGTGCAGTGGTGTCTTCATAACTCACTGGAGCCTTGAATTCCTGGGCTTCAGTGATTCTCCTGCCTCAGCCTCTTACAGGTGCATACTATTACGCCCAGCTAATTTTTCTATTTTTTGTATTTTTCCTAATTTTATGGGGTCTCACCATATTGCCCAGGCTGGTTTTGAACTCCTGGCCTCAAGTGAATCTCCCACATCAGCCTCCTGAAGCACTGAGATGACAGCATGAGCCATCATACCCAGCTTGAATATTTTTAAAATGTAAAATAAATCATGTCAAAATTTGGGAAGTGTCACATGTATGCATGTGTATCTTTGGGATCTATTGCAGCGTTTGCATGAAGCCATGCTCTCCCTAGGCTGCTCCCAGCTGATGGCTGAGCACAGCAGAGGAGCTAGAATCAGGCCTTTTCTGCCCAATTCAGTTCTCTTTGTTCTATGGTTCCCCATGGGCTGGCTGAGACATTTTCAAAGCTGCATTGCAGTCTGAAGCCCTTCCTATCCAGGATTTCCTTCCCTCTTTCCTTTTCCAGGCATCAGACCTGTATTAAAGTACATTTCACTGCTTCATTTCCTCTTTGTCTTTCATCCAATCTCTTGTACTTCTGGTTCCATCTTGATGTCTGCTTCCTGGAGGACTTGAATTAATATAGGGTGTTTATGTGTGTACTTGCTTGTGGTGAACTGGTGGGTGGAGAAAGTAAAGTTATACTAAATTAGCATTCTTGGAGGGTGGTGTCAGAGGTTAGAGAAACAAATGAAACCATCAAAAAAGGGGTCACAATAGAAAGCATGGGATTAAATGATTAAGATACGACCAAACCATTGACAATATTGACCGTTTATAATATTGTAGATGTAATGTTTTGAAACACAAAATCCAGCTACCTGCTCCTCATACAAGACCCTTCTAAGGGTTAGAAAGGTAAACAACTAAGAAAACTGGTTAGATAATTTAATGAGCAGCCACAAAAGAGAACAGAGCAGTTGAATTCAGAGCAAGATGACAAGTAATACTTTGATAAGAATCTCATAAAAAGTTGAAAAAGTTTTAGAAATTTTATCAGAAGCTATAATATATAATGGAAATGAAACCTCAAATTCCAGCATGTAATCCCTGATGGCTTAGAAAATTTAAAGCTGGAGTCTTATGGTGGGTTCTGGATTAGCTGGACTCCAGTATGACTGTACACATTGATAGAATATTAAAAAAATACCTGTATTAGTAAATAATATCTGCTGCCTATGGCTCAGAATTGCCTGCTCCCCACTGCCACCCTAGCCAGGGGCTCCTCCTTTATGATCCAGGAGTTAAAGATTCAATGCCCATTGCAATTGGAGATTCCAAGATGCTACTCTAGGGTCAGTATCCATTCTGACTGGTCGATGCTTGTGCTTACGTGTTGTTAAATGTTATAATTACCCCGGTATGTTTCACTTCACTTACAATGCATAAATATTTCTAAGGAGATGTAGAAAAAGTCCTTTGCTAAACTCAGTTAGATACACTGTGAAAGAATCTTTGACTCTCATAGGAGATGATTAAGACCCTATCATATCATCATGTTAGAAAGACCACTTAGTAAAGCCATGCCTAATCATTTATCTTAGGTGATTGAAGTACTTAGGTGATTGAAATGAGCAACATTTAAAGAGATTGCTTTATCACTTACTCAAAATGCGATTGTTTCTTTTTCTACAGATGATTTATATTAATTCTTCACCCATAAATGAGGCTTTTGCAGTTGTGTTTTTGGCCTATTTGTATAATTCTTTACCCTTTTGGAGGAATTACATGATTTATAAAGACCTAGCAATTGTATAACAGGTTGTAGATAAAATACTAAAGCCAGCAAGACTTGGAAGTCATGGCTCCTAGCCAGTCATGTGTCATTTAAACCAATTCAATGTCCATTACTTTAGTCAAGACTGTCTACACAATCTTTCTTTCTCTATCTATTTCTCCCTATTCCCCCCTCTCTCTCATTCTCTCTCTCTCCCCCACAGTCTGAGCAGCTAGAAGCAAAGGACTTCAAGATGGCAGGGCCATAGGGCAGAAGGCATCCAGGTCCCCAATATGGAGGAAAGCTGCCCAAGACCATCTATAGTGGACTTGCAAGAGTGAGGAAAAAACCTTGGCTGGGCTAAGCCACTGACATTGGAGGTTGTTTGTTTCTTCAACCACCACTGATTACCCTAATGCAGATCTTAAACTTTTATTTCATCTTCCTGTTGATGCAAATTAAGAAATAAAACTTATACACATTACTCATTTTAATTTAAATGTTACTATCCTTCCATGGAAATATGAGATTTCATTGCTCCACTCTCTTTGAGAAATATAAGAATTATTTGGTTGTTTTGGATGAAACAACTCTAACACCAGTTTTGTTAAATACAATTATCCGTGCAGAATGACATTATTTGCTCAGAGATTTGGGAATTCAGAAGATTTTTTTAACAGCAAAATGTTAGTAATGAAAATTGTCTTAGCCTGTTTCATGTTGCTATGAAGGAATGAGGCTGAATAATTTATAATGAAAAGAGTTTATTTGGCTCACAGTTCTGTAGACTATGCAAGAAACATGGCACTGGAATATGTACCTGCTGAGAGCCTCAGGCTGCTTCCACTCATGCAGGAAGGTTAAGGGGAGCTGGCACGTGCAGAGGTCATATAGTGAGATAGGGAGGGGAGGGAGTGTGGAAGGGAGGGAGGAAGAGAGAGAGAGGAGAAGAGGTACTTGGCTCCTTTTAACAGATAGCTCACAGGAACTAATAAGAGTGAGAATTCACTCATCCACAACTGCCTCAAACACCTCCTATTAAGTGCAATTCAGCGTTATGGTGTTCATGAAGTATTCACCGCCCCCCTCCCCAAACACCTTTTATTAATTCCCACCCCCAGCATTGGGGATCACATTTCAACAGGAGATTTGGAGAGGACAAATATCCAAACTATAGCAAAGATCAAATTTCATGAGAAAAAAATTCTTTTCCCCCAGTATATATTTTATATGAGTATAATAGACAGTTTTAGACCACTCATCACTAAATATCCAAAAAAAGAGTAACTTTAGTGGCTTGAGAAGATTTATCCATGGTTTTAAATTTATACAAAGAATGTTTGGAATATTTACTAAAATGTCCAGTTTTGTCAGAATTGCAGGATAATATAGACAATACTTTCACTAGTCTCTCAGATAAGGACTTAAAACATATCAGACCACATAAGTAATTGGATTTTCCTCTTTACCCAGGAAAAAAACATGAGCACACAAAACATACCAAATTAGCATTTTGTTCTTGTTTGCCAGGAAGGTATCATTTTTCCCTCTAGAAGTTGGCCCAGAACCTGTTAACCCCCACAGAATAATAAAAAATGAGAATTCCTGTTCTGAAGTATTAAGGCACTATATGAATTACGAAGAGTCCGGTCTTCTCTTGCTGAAGGGAACCCCTTGAGTTGTAAGCCTGTTTGTTAGTTAAGCAGAGTTGCATCCCATTGGTTGCTTCTATACGTAATATTTTTATTCTATATGTTTGACATAGAGACACATTCATCTGTTTTCTCTCTCAATCCTGATGTGCAGAATTGAGTAAACACCTACATGCTTTGGTAAAGGTTTAGTATGTTCACTTATTTCTCTATATGATTCCATACCAGATGGAGTCTTGCAAGATGCTTTGGCAGAATTTGGTAGGGAATAAATATTCTTTCAATGAACTAAGAAATAAATGACTATTTGGACGTGTTTGGGCTTGGTAACTGAAGAGAAACAAACAAACAAAAAAACCAAAAAACAAAACCCAACCAACCAAATAAACGAAAACAAAAAGCAAACAAACAAAAAAAACTATGGCATACCCAAAATGGTGACCAAACCTGAAGTGTTACCATTTGGAGCTTCCTGATCGTGTAACAGCTACTAGCTAAATGTAAAGGTCATCTCCCCTTTTGCCATAACATTATGATCAAAAACATGAACCCATGCTTTTAAAAATAACTCCTTTGGCACCAAGTGGGACAGGAGAAAGAATAAAGAATAAGAAAGTAGAGTCATAAGTTTCACTGCCCTTCCTGCCAATATATATAAACTCACATCCAAAACACATCTCATTTACATGCCTGTTTATTTTGTTTTCATGGCTGTCTGGAAGCTGGGACCTTTTCTTTTTTTCTAAATTGAGACAAAGAGATATTAAGATAAAGTAAACTCTGACCCTGCTCAGCTGTGTTCATCCCCAAAATGCCTTGCCATTGCCACCTGGACAAATGTTTTTTATCACTGAGGGACTCAGTGTATGAGTAGGTGGGTCACTGGAGATTTGGAAAGAATACTGTGAATTCTTTTGTTCATAAATTTTTAAAAATAAATTTTGCTCTAGGACTTACTAATTTTACTTGGTTTCAGGAAGATTTAAGGTATATGAAAAGGACATAGTGGGAGACTAAATCATTTCTTAGAAATAGAAACTGAATTTGTAGAGATGTTAGAGTAGAATACATCATGCTTGAGCAACGATTATTGATAAATTTTTGTCATTATTATTAACAAGCTCTTACTCTGTGTCAAGCATTACTCTAAGTATTTGAGAAATATTAACACATTCAATCTTAATAACAATTATGTGAGGTATTTTTATCCTCATTTTACAGATGAAGAAATAGGCTCAGAGAACTTAAGACATTTATCCAAAGTCAAGTGTCTTGCATGTCTTTTTACAGCAAGTAAATTGAAGATCCTGATGTGAATTTAGATAGTATAGCTCTCAACTCCTCTATTATTCTACAACTACCAGCTCATTATCCATATTCCTTTCCTCATGAAACTCCCTCTTTATAAACTAAATATAACTTTCCTCTTTGGATATAGGATGCATCCTTAATCAAAATTTTTCTTTAAAGTTTCTTTTCTTCCCAACACTGAGTTACTGTCGTGTCTGTAGGCAAGCACTCATTGCCCAGTCCTGGGGCCACATTAGGTTAGGTTTTAGGAGTAGGAGAATTTGAGTAATTGAATCCTCCAAAATTCAGTTCCCTATTTTAGAGCACACAGTTTTGTCTCATAGAGTTAGTGATTCCTCTCTCACTTTCTTCTGATTTCCAAAGGCTGCGTTCAGTTTCCAGTCCACCTTTCAGAACTAATTTTTCCATTCTTAATGATTCACTTTCTATCTTAAAAATGATCAATTTGATGGTGGTAGAAAAGGCTTTATGGAGAATAACAGCAGGGAGGTTCAGTGTTGCCTCACTGAGTGAGAAAAATACACTGGTGAAAGATTTTCTATTTTTCAAAGAGAATAAGAAATCTCCACATAAATCTCTGCAAACTCAGCCTGGAACATAAAGTAGAAAGGAACTTTGAAAATGAGCTGTAAACTGGGCATAACCAACAACCTGTGCGGGGAATGATTCATCCTGGAATTGTTCTGCTGAAATGTAAACTAAAGGGCAAAATGGATGCTGCAGACTTTGAGTTCTTAGCCGTGTCACCTCCATGGTCTGGGAGAGGAAGGCCATAAAGAAAACAGTATTAGTTGTAAAAATCAACAGTTTCCAAGAGCTTCCAAATAAAACAAGCCTTTTATTCTCTAGGTTCACAGCTCCCCAACATCCACAGCACATACTACCATTGTCTACCCTTAGTAAACAGGGTCCCTTCCTTGGCTTTTTAGTGCCCTTAAAGTACATTGGTTCAGGTTGTCTGAACACTCATGACCACTACTGATCAATGTCATCCTTTGCAACTTTTTTTTTTTTCTTTTCTCAACTTTTATTTTAGATTCAGGGACTACATGTGCAGGTGTGTTACATGGGTAAATTGTATGTCCCTGGGGTATGGTGTACAAATGATTTTGTCACCCAGTCAGTGACCATAGTATCTGATAGGAAATGTTTTGACCCTCCCTCTACCTGTTAAGTAGGCCCTGGTGTCTATTTTCCCCATTTTTGTGTGCATGTGTACTAAGTGTTTAGCTCCCACTTATAAGTGAGAACATATGGTATTTGGTTTTCTGACCCTGCGTTAATTCACTTAGAATAATGGCCTCCAGCTGCATCCATGGCTGTGCAAAATACGTGATTTCATTATTTTATGCCTGCATAGTATTTCATAGTGTATATGGACCACATTTTCTTTATCCGGTACTGTTGATGGGCACCTAGGTTGATTCCTTGTCTTTGCTATTGTGAATAGTGCTGTGATGAACATGAGTGCATATGTCTTTTTGGTAGAACAATTTATATTCCTTTGGGTATGTACACAGTAATGGGATTTCTGGGTTGAATGGTAGTTTCTGTTTTAAGTTCTTTGAGAAATGTCCAAACTGCTTTCCACACTGAACTAATTTACATTCCCACCAGCAGTGTATAAGCCTTCCTTTTTCTCTGCAACCTTGCCAACATCTGTTATTTTTTGACTTTTTAATAATAGCCATCCTGTCTGATGTGAGATGATATCTCATTGTGGTTTTAATTTGCATTTCTCTGATGATTAGTGATGATGAACTTTTTTTGAGTTTTGGCTGTGTATATATCATCTTCTGAGAAGTGTCTGTTCATGTCCTTTGCCCATTTTTAAATGGTATTGTTTGGGTTTTGCTTGTTGATTTGTTTACATTCCTTATAAATTCTGGATATTAGATCTTTGTTGGATGCATATTTTGTGAATATTTTCTCCCATTCTATAGGTTATCTGTTTACTATGTTGATAATTTCTTTTGCCATGTAGAAGCTCTTTACTTAAATTAAGTCCCACTTGTTTATTTTTATTTTTGTTGCAATTGCGTTTGGAGATTTCATCATGAATTTTTTGCCAAAGCCTATGTCCAGAATGGTATATCCTAGGGTTTTTTCTAGGGTTTGTACAGTTTTAGGTCTTACATTTAAATCTGTAATCCATTTGGAGTTGATTTCTGTATATGGTGAAAGGAAGAGGTCAAGTTTCAATCTTCTGCATATGGCTAGCCAGTTATAGCACCGTTTATGGACTAGAGTCCTTTCCCCACTGCTTGTTATTTCAGACTTTGTCAAAGATCAGAAGATGGTAGATGTTGCTTTATTTCTGGGTTATTGAACCTGTTTTACTGATCTGTGTCTGTTTTTGTACCAGTACCATGCTGTTGTGGTTACTGTAGCCTTGTAGTATAGTTTGAAATTGGGTAGTATGATGCCTCCAGCTTTGTTCTTTCTGCTTAGGATTGCTTTGCTTATTTGGGTTTTTTTGGTTCTATTTGAATTTTAGAATAGTTTTTTCTAATTCTGTGAAAAATGACATTGGTACATTGATAGAAATAGCATTGAATCTGTAAGTTGCTTTGGGCATTATGGCCATTTTAACAGTATTGATTCTTCTTATACATGAGCATGGAATGTTTTTCCATTTGCTTGTTTTGTCTCTGATTTCTTTCAGGAGTGCTGTATAATTCTCATTGTTTAGGTCTTTCAGCCCCCTGATTAGCTGTATTTTTAGGTATTTTATTTTTTTTGTGGCTATTGTAAATGGGATTATATTTTTGATTTGACTCTCAGCTTGGATGTTATCAGGGTATAGGAATGCTAGTGGTTTTTGTACATTTATTTGGTAGCCTGAAACTTTACTCAAGTTGTTTGTCACTAGTAGGTGCCTTAGATATAGACTATCGGGTTTTCTAGGTAAAGAAACACGTTGTCTTAAAGAGAGAAAGTTTGACTTCCTCTCTTTCTATTTGAATGCCTTTCATTCTGTTGCCTGATTACTTTCACTAAGACTTCTAGTACTATGTTGAATAGAAGCAGTAAGAGTGGGCATCCTTGTCTTCTGGTTCTCAAGGGGAATATTTTCAACTTTTGCCCATTCAGTATGATGTTGGCTGTGGGTTTGTCATAGATGACTTATTATTTTGAGGTATATTTCTTCAATGCCTACTTTGTTGATGGTTTGTAACATGAAGGGATATTAAATTATACTGAAAGCTGTAAATACATCTACCTAGATGATCATGTGGTTTTTGTTTTTTAGTTTACAGGATGAATCACATTTATTGATTTGTGTATGTTTAATCAAAATTTCAGGAACAAAGCTAGGATTATGCTGGATTTGCTTTTTTAAATGCTGCTGGATTTGGTTTGCTAGTATTTTGAAGTGGATTTTTGCATCTATGTTCATCGGAGAAATTGGCCCGAGGTTTTCTTTTATCATTGTTTCTCTGCCAGGTTTTGGTATCAGAATGATGCTGGCCTCATAGTATGAATTAGGCAGAAATCTCTTCTCCTCGATTTTTTTGGAATAATTTCAGTAGGATTGGTATTAGCTCTTCTTTGTACATCTGGTAGAAGTTGGCTTTGAATCCGTTTAGTCCAGGGCTTTTTCTGGCTGGCTAGTATTACTGATTTGGTTTTGGAACTCATTATTGGTCTTTTCAGGATTTCAATTTCTTCCTGGTTCAATCTCAGGAGGTAGTATGTTTCTGGGAATTTATCCATTTTTTCTAGGTTCTCTAGTTTGTGCAGAGAGGTGTTCATGATAGTGTCTGAGGGTTTTTGTATTTCTGTGGGGTCAGTGGAAATGCCACCTTTATTTCTGATTGTGTTTATTTCAGTCTTCTCTTTTTCTTTATTAATCCAGCTAGAAGTCTATCAATTTTGTATATTCTTTCAAATAACCAGATTTTTTTTTGTTTCATTGATCTTTTGTGTGGATCCCTGCATCTCAATTTCATTCACCTTAGCTTGAATTTTGGTTATTTCTTTTTCTGCTGTTAGCTTTGGAGTTGATTTGCTCTTGTTTTTCTAGTGCCTCTAGGTGTGATATTAGGTTGTTAATTTGAGATTTTTCTAACTTCTTGATATAGGCATTTAGCACTATTAACTTTCCTCTCAACATTGCTTTAACTGTGTCCCAGAGATTCTGGTATGTTGTATCTTTGTTTTCATTAGTTCAAAGAATTTTTAAATTTCTGCCTTCGTTTTACTCTTTACCCCAAAATCGCGTAGGAGCATGTTGTTTAATTTCCATGTAATTGTATGGTTTTGAGAGATCTTCTTGGTATCAACTTCTATTTTTATTGCACTGTGGTCTGAGAATGTGGTTTGTATGATTTAACATTTTTTGAATTTGTTGAGAATTGCTTTATGGCTGAGTGTGTCATTGATCTTAGAGTATGTGCCATGTGAAAATAAGAATGTATATTCTGTTGATTTTTTGGGGGTGGAGCATTCTGTCATCACTCTTAGGTCCATGTGGTCAAGTGTTGAGTTTAGGTCCTAGATATCTTTGTTAATTTTCTGCCTCAATGATCTGTTTAACACTGTCAATGAGGTGTTAAAGTCTCCCACTATTGAGTGATTATCTAAGTCTCTTTGAGGGTCTCTAATAACTTATTTTATGAATCCGAGTACTCCACTGTTGGATGCGTATATGTTTAGGATAGTTAAGTCTTCTTGTTGAATTGAACCCTTCATCATAATGTAATGCCTTTCCTTATCCTTTTTGATCATTATTGATTTAAAGTGTGTTTTGTCTTAAATAAGAATAGCAATCCCTCCTTTTTGGTTTTCCATTTGCTTGATAGTTCTCTCTCCATTCTTTTACTTTTGAGTCTATGAGTGTCATTGCATGTGAGATTGGTTTCTCGAAGACAGTATATAGTTGGATCTTGCTTCTTTATTCAACTTGACACTCTGTGCCTTTTAAGTGGGGTGCTTAGTCCATTTACATTCAAGGTCAATATTGGTATATGAGAATTTGATCCCGTCATGTGTTGTTAGCCAGTTGTTATGTAGGCTTGATTGTATAGTTTCTTTATAGTGTTAGTGAGCTATGTACTTAAGTGTGTTTTTTGCAGTGGCAAGTGTCAGTCTTTCATTTCCATATTTAGTACTCCTTTAAGGACCTCTTGTAAGGCAAGTCTGTTGGTAATGAATTTCCTTATCATTTGCTTGTCTGAAAAGGATTTTATTTCTCCTTTGCTTTTGAAGCTTAATTTGGCTGGGTATGAAATTCTTATTTGGAATTTGTTTTCATTAGGGATGCTGTGTATAGGCCCCCAATCTCCTCTGGCTTGTAAGGTTTCTGCTGAAAGATCCACTGTTAGCCTGATGGGGTTTCATTTATATGTGACCTGCCCCTTCTCTCTAGCTACCTTTAAGATTTTTCTTTCACATTAACCTTGGAGAATTGGATGACTGTATGTCTTGGGGATAATTGTTTTGTATAATATCTTGCAAGGGTTCTCTGAATTTTCTAAATTTGCATTTCAACCTCTCTAATGAGTTTGGGGAAGCTTTTGTGGACAATATCCTCAAATATGTTCTCCATATTGCTTGTTCTCTCTCCATCTCTTTCAGGAATGCCAATGAGTTGTAGGTTTGGTCTCTACATAATCCTGTATTTCTTGGTTTTGTTCATTTTTTTAAAATTCATTTTTCTTTATTTTTGTCTGCCTTTGTTGATTTGAAGGAAGTTGTTGTTGAGCTCTGAGATTCTTTCCTTAGCTTGATATATTCTGTTTTTAATACTTCTAAATGCATTATGAAATTTCTATAGAGAAATTTTAATTTCCAGAATTTCAATTTGGTTCTGTCTAAAATGGCTATGTCATCTTTCAAGTCTTGGATTGTTTTAGTGCTTTTCTTGGATTGGGTTTCAACCTTCTCCTGTATCTCTTTGAGCTTCCTTGCCATCCAGAATCTGAATTCTATGTCTGTCATTTCAGTCATTTGAGTCTGGTTAATCACCATTACTGGAGAGCTAGTGCAGTTATTTGGAGGTAAGAATACACTTTAGCTTTTAGAGTTGCCAGAATTCTTTCACTGCTTCTTTCTCATCTGTGTGAACTCATGTTTCTTTAATCTTTGAAGTTGTTGTCCTTTAAATGGGGCTTTTAGATTTTATGTTCTTTGATACTCTTGAGGGCTTGTTTGTGGCACAAGTTGAATTTAGGCAATTGCCTTTGTTTCTGGATGCTTTCGGGGAGCTAAGGCTCAGCTCAGCACTCCTGGTTTGTGTGTTCTAACCCTCAGGACCTAGGACCAGACCTGTAGCTTTGTTTTCTGGCCCTTCAAGGTCAAAACCTGCTTCACTGGAGGGGCCAAGTTGTTCCCAGTCCAATGACAACAATACTTCCATGGGGGTTGCCAGCAAAAAGTGCCATAGCGAGGTAGCAGGAGTCCATGGAGAGTGTGCTGCAGTGGGTGTTGGGGGGTGCTGCAGGCAAACGTGCACCAGTGAGTAGGCTGGGGAGCCACTTGTGTGGTAGTAGGTTGGGGCCCATGGGTGTGTGTGCAGCAATGGGATGGTGAGGGGGCTGCAGGCGTGTACACCCTGGTGGGATGGTGATGGGTCCTCATGTGTGTGTACCAGCAAGGTTGCAGAGGTAGGCCGCAGCGAGTGTGTGCTGGTGAGGTGGCAGCTCGTTTCTGTGTATGTGTGCTTAGCAGTGGGGAAGCAGTGGGAGGTTGCAGGTGAGTGTGTGCTGGTGGGGAAAGGTTGTGGGTGGAGGCATCCTGGTGGAGGTTCATCTGCAAAGGTGCTCCAACAGGAAGGTGGGGGCTGTCAGTGAAGGAGCTCTGGTGGTGGCCACTGGCAAGCATTTCAGCAGGGCAGCTGAGGCTGTTCTGCAAATATGTGTGGCAAGGCAGGGACCCTGGGAGAGCCCAGCAGATGAGGTCGTTCAGATAAGAATGGCTTCATTGCATGGGTAAGACAGCCCTGCTAACAAACTCTAAACCCACCTAGAGGAGTATGGTGAGTCTTGGGGGGATGGGTGTCCATGGCCATGCTCCATTGCAGTTGTTCCTGCACCAAACCCTATGAGCTCCATGCTGCCTGGAATTCTGTCTCTGCCAAGACTCTAGGCAGTTCTTCCTGTCAACTCAAATGTCCGTGGGGGTGGTGGGGTCTCACAGCTATGATCTCAGAGGTCTGTGATAAGAATGGGCTGCTCAAAGCCTATTTCACTCGCTCCTTCCTGGGAGCCACTTGAAGCCAGCAATGAGTCCTGGTGCTTGGCATCCTGGTGCTCAGTTCCCAGCTTCCTACCCTTTCAGCCTCGGGATCTGCATCCTCCCTGTATCCACTCTTACTGTCTTCTTTCTGAATATCTGTTCCGAGAGTGCCAGTCTACTAGATGGTCTGGTGTCTCTTGGTGGGAGAAGCTTTTCTGGGTTGTCTAGTCCTTGACTCTTCCTCCCAACTTTCTCCTTTATACTTTAGGGTCTTTCTGTATTTTAATTTCTTTCTGGTTCTCCTGACTCTGCTGTGCTTTTGGACTTGCTATTCAGCCCTTGGAAATTAGAGCTTCTTACTGTGCTTCTGCCTCATTTTTCACACAGCTACTTCCACTCATCCATGAGCTATCAACCTAGATTTTACCTCTCTTGGAAAACTTTCCTACACTGCCTCTCCATCTAGATCAGGTGACCCAAGTACCCTAAGCACCTTTTCCCTCCCACCAGGCTTATCCTACTGCAAAGGAACATCAGTGTGGGCATTTAATTGCTCAAACCAGGACACTCTTAGGAAAGGGGGAAACTATTAATAATTACTCTGAAACAACACACATAAACCAGGACTGTCCCAGAAAAAAATTGGTCTTGTCAATGTTTCTGGAATTTTATATTGAATTGCATGCTTTCCCCACCATCTATAGCTTATTGACAAAGTATAACCTCATTCATATTTTATTTTCTGCTTTGATATGGTTTGAATATTTGTCCCATCCAAATCTCATGTTAAAGTATAATCCCCCATGTTGGAGGTGGGGCCTGGTGGGAGGTGATTGGGTCATGGGGGCGGATCCCTCATGGCTTGGTGCTGTCCTCATGATAGTGAGTTCTCACAAGATCTGGTTGGTTGAAAGAGTGTGGAACCTCTTCCCTCGCTGCTTGCTGCTGCTTTCGCCATGTGATGTGCCACTCCAGCTTCGTCTTCTGCCAGGAGTAAAAGCTCCCTGAGGCCTCCCCAGAAGCCGAGCAGATGCCAGCACCATACTTTCCATAGAGCCTGCAGAATGTGAAGAATTAAACCTCTTTTCTTTATTAAAAAATTAAACCTCTTTTCTTTGTAAATTAGTAAGTTATTAATATATTATTAATTTATAAAGAGGTTTAATTCTTCACGTTCTGCAGGCTTTATGGAAAGCATGGTATTTCTTTATAGCAACAGAAGGAATGGCCTAACACATGTTTATTCATTTGTTCTATCTCATTGCCTAATGCGTAATTGCAGCTCAAAAATAGTACCTATTATATAAAAAACAATTATACTTGTAAATGTATAAATGTGTGTATATATATACAACAAAATAACATTTCTATGGAGGTGTGTAATAGCAAAATATAAAATAATATGTGTATGTGCCTATTGTCTGTCAGGCAGTGAGCTTATTTACCGTGTATTGAAATATTGATTTTTATAAGTCTCTATTTATGGGAATGCTGAGGCACAAGGAAGTATAGAGATAAGATTTAACCTCTAATCAATCAGTCAGATGCTAAACCATCAGTGTGCTCTGTGATAATTTTAAGTGGCAACTTAACTGTCAACTAGATATGCCCAGCTATGTGGTTAGACATTATTTCTGGGTATGTCTGTGTGGGTGTTTCTGAAAGAGGTTAGCATTCAAATAGGTAGACTGAGTAAGGTGGATTGCCCTTGCCAATGTGTGTGGGCCATCATCCAATCCCTTGAGAGCCTAAGTAGAGTGCAGAGGTGAAAGAAGGGAGGATTTGCACTCTTCCTGACAGTTTGAGTCAGAAAATCAATCTTCTGCTCTAATGCTCCTGGCTCTCAGCTTTCAGACCAGAACTAGAATGTATACTGTCAGCTCTCCAGCTTCCAGGTCTTCAAAATACACCACTGGCTTTCTCATGCCTACAGCTTGCAAAGAACAGATCTCAGGACTTCTCAGTCTCTGTAATTGTGCAAGCCAACTCCTTATAAATCTCATTATTTACATATGTGTACACACACACACACAGACACACACACACTGGTTCTTTGGAGTACCCTGACCAACACAGATGAGTTTCTGGTGTGTTTTCTGCTTTTGCCAGTCTCCTTGATGACGGTTTTCAGGAGTCATCTTAATGTTTTCTTCCCTTTGATGTGTCCTTTGAACTCTCCTTTGGGCTCAGTGGCCAATATAGGTCATTATTAATGTGACTTACAATTATTCCAAAGAGTGAGGGACCTGTGGAGAGTCTACACACACAAAACCAAACAAAATCATTTTGGCAATGTTGAAAGAGATGTTGAAGGGAAAAAAAGTCATTCTGGCAAGGAATTGGTAAGTAGGATTCAACTACCTAAAATTGTTCACACAGTTTTAAAAAACACACATGCAGCATGTAACACTAACCATCATCATTACAACCTCATTGATGAGAGCCTTGTTAGTGTGATCTGTGGAATGATTCCACCTATGGGCTTATATTTCTTTTCCTTCTCCTCAGTTTCCAGAGTAAAATAAGTAAACACGGAATATTGAGAAATCTGAACAGCAGCATTTATGTCGAATAACTCTTACCTTTGTAGCTTTTAACTCAAGCTGATGTCAACATATAAGGATTCTATCATGCTTTATCTCTTTCTAGTTTGTGTTGAATGGTATTTCTTCTCTGATCTTAAGACAAAAGACACCCTGAAGCCTCCCTTACTTCCTTTATCACTCTGCAATATTATGTATAGTCCATGTATTAGGATGTATTTCCATTTTTCACCTCTTAATACTACATTTCTTCTCATTGTAGCACGTCATAATCTGATTGGTAGGAACCATGGTTGTCTGGTGCCAAGAATAACCAAACATAGCTCAAAATATCAGTCTGATATTATCCCAGGGCAAGCCAAGTTATAAACTGAATACAGCTGAAATAATTCTTTCAACCCAAGGAAGGTCAGTGGTGGGAAGGGCAGTGGACTGATTCCCTCAATATCTCAGAAGTAAGAATTTGCCTATATAGATACTATTTAGAGGGCAGATTTGGTGATTCAACATTTGTGTTTCACAGTTTGTAAGCCATTGACCAAGTATGTGAGTATTCCTCTATTTCTACTTTAGAGCTGAATGAAGTACAAAATATTAAAGAATAAATGACAGACTTGGGAAATTCTATGATATCTCCCAAGGATGGTAGCATATTTTAGAGTTCATATTACTTTTTAAGCAATTCTATGAGATATTGATAAAAGATATTGAAGTATTTTAATTATAGTTGAAGACTTAATCACCCTATTGGGATAAAAAACTAAATTTGAAGTCATTGGAGGTTTGTGTAGTGCTGTGTTATTATTCTATTTCTAAAAGAGTAGTTTTTATTTTGTGGTAGTTTAACATTTGTCTTTCTTGATATTCCACCATGGAACTGTGTATCGTAAGTGGGGTTTTTTGGTATTATTTTTGTCAAGAGTAGAAAATTCTGGAATTTTTATGGTGAACAAATTAAACTACTTTAAAGAATAAAGGGAACTTTATGGGTATTCTGCGTGGTGCTCTGATTCTACAAACTTAGTCTTTTTGCATAAAGTTACCAAATCCTTCATGTAAAATTTGTCAAATATTTTCAGTACTTCTAGTTCCTAGAAATCCAAGATACTCAGTTCAGACATGTTTCAATGTTGATCAGAACCATGTAAAGCATTGTTATTCACTTAATGCAACTAATATGAAAATTATCAGCAAAAAACAAAAAGTAACAAAAGCAAGAATTACGAAGGCTTACCACGTGTCAAACTCTGGAGAGCTGTGGATACAAGGATGAATAAAATAGAATTTCTAACCTTGAACAATTCACAGTTTAGTGGAGAGATAAAGAAACACAAATATCTGTGACTCAATAAATGAGACATTTGCAAAGTTCTATTAGAACACAGGTGGAGAAGTGATTGATTTTTCTCAGGAAGTTGTGGAGAGTTACAGAAAAAAAGTGAACTTTGAGTTGGACATTGGAGGATGAGTCAATTTTCCAGGTAGATTATTGAGACAGATCATTACAGAGAGTGGAGAAATGTCCATTGAACATGTTCGGAGGAATGGGAAGTAGTCCGTGGACACTAATCTGAACAGTGTACAGGGAATGCAAGAGTTCTCAGCAGGATCCCACACACCAAAAGATTTTCCTGTGATGCAGAGTAGTTTAAACTTCAGGTGACCCTACCAGGTCAGGTATCATCAGATACTGAAAAGACAAAAGGCCTGGGAACCAGGCCACCTGTGTGCAAGTTCCGACCTTTGCCATTAGCAAGAAAATATCCTTTGAGGCAAGTTTTTTACCTTTCTTGCCTCCAAAATGAGGCAGTACCTACAGCACTAAAATTCTAATTTATAGACTGAGGATAATGTTTTCTCCAAAGAGATACTGAGTGGAAAAAATGAGTTTTGTTGTCTGCAAAACCTGAAATATATTTGATTCCTATTCTAGTTGTAGTCACTTTAGCTTACATATAGAACTGAATTTATATGGTGTAACCAAGGAGAAGACACGACATATAGGCTGATGATCCACAAATACCCTCAGCAACATGATATAAATGAAGAATGGGAAATTACTTCTTCCAAAATAAGAGAAGAAATAATGGCCTGAGACAAAGAATAGTTGTTGTTTTTTTTTTTAATAGACTTAAAAGTCTTCTAATCTTTGAGAGCATCTGGCCTGTATTGCAGACTCCCTGGAGGAGCAGGAAAGGGCTTTTCTGAGATTTTTGGGGCAGTCATGTGAGCTATATAATTGGGGATGAGGATGGAGGAGATGAAAGAGGCCATGTCAGTAACAGGCTAAAGCAGAGAAACAGAGGGCTTTGAGGAAACTGGAAATTCATCATGGAAGTCTCACTCCCAGGGAGACAGAACTCAGAATTCCTTACTGCCTTTTAGAACAGTAACATTTATTGAGCACCAACTGTATATTTGCCACCATATTACTCACTCTACACATATTTACTCTTCAGAAAAACTCTTAAGAAGAAAGGAAACCAACACATATTAATGCACATCAAATACTAAGTCTCATAGGTTGTGTTACATGGTTTAGTAAATAGGATCTCATTGAAATCTCAGAGTGGCCCTCCCAGGTAAGTATTATGTAAGTGTATAATTCTGTACCCCCTCTTTATGTGAAATGAAGCGCCTGAAGCTCCAAAAAGATAAATAAAGCTGCCCAAAGTCAGGGGGCTGAGTCAGGCTTTGAACCTAGAACTCTTCCACTCCAAGGGCCACACCTTGCCACAGCATCCAAGGAGGGTGTTGTCAACCAATTCCCAATAGGACTGGTTTCTCGCAGGGCCATTGCTTATAATCTGCTGGAAGACTTACCCTAATAAAAACACTCCATTTGCATCTGTTCTTGCAGGTGGTAGAGAC
Organism: Theropithecus gelada; assembly: GCF_003255815.1. Taxonomy (NCBI): domain Eukaryota; kingdom Metazoa; phylum Chordata; class Mammalia; order Primates; family Cercopithecidae; genus Theropithecus; species Theropithecus gelada. The sequence goes on along the minus strand of NC_037684.1, from coordinate 45,215,609 downwards.
ACAGCCTGTAAAGGTTGACATATGACCAGTGGAAGGGCATCCATTTTTCTTTCTTTCTTCAGTTAAAGCTCTGAATTGGATCCAGCTGTTCTTTGATGCAGAGGCCAAAAGACCCCAATATCCTGCTTTTTGTTTTCCTGGAAGTTATTGGCTATTGTTAGCCATCAAGGCTAGGTTGGAACCCCTTAAAGAACTAAAATGTTGGTCAATGGGTGCTGGGAGCAAGGTCATAGAACAGCAGAGGTGATGGCATTTCAAGGTCAAGCCTCAATTTCGGGCCTGGCCAAAGCCAGGTGTTGACCTGAATGAGAAATAGTCTGTAAATAAACTTTAACAAATAAGCTGACTGAGCAATTCTCACCCTTTACTTAGAAAAAGTAATAATGTAATTTTAATAATGATTCTCATCATTTATCAAGTCATTATTACATGCTAACTACTGTCCTGAGCTATTTGTAAGCCCTATCATTGTCATCGTTTTTATCTCAGACTTTTACTGAGCATTTATTATGCACCATGCTCTCATACTAAGCACTTTAGCCTTCACTGCCTTGTGCGGTAAATGCTAACATAGTGCCCATTTTCAAGACAAAAAATTGAAACTTTGGATAATAAGCTTTTCCAATGTGCCATTACTAGTTAATGACAAAAGTAGGAGATTAAAATAGGAGTATTTACTGAGATTCTCAAAGGTCTGGGAATCGATTGCAATAGAATTAAAAGGAAGGGGCGTGAAGAAAGCAAAATTATTGAGAGAACTGAGAAACTTGCCAGCTCCTTATACCATGCCAGCATTGCCCCCACTGCCTCTTGTGATGCTTGTTCTCTTTTTATCTTCTGGTTTTGCAGCCAGAGGGGATAGACTGTTTGGATTGGCATAATCCTAGGCACGTTTAGAAATGGGATTCCCAAATTTCTTACCAAAGAACAACTCCAGTCAATACCTTTATGGATCAGCTTGGTTAGAATAAGAAACTCACCCACAAAATTAAACTTGGAACTCACAAAGGATTTTCGTCTTCCAAATGTCAGATGTGATAGAGGGTTGTTGGTGAGTCACTCCCCTTTTCAAGGAACAGAGGCATAACTCCCAGTGGAATAATGAGCTTCAGCCCTCTGGCGCCCAAGGAACTCACACAATGGGCAGATGTCCGAACTCCACTGGCCATGTCCCAGACGCAAACAATAGAACACTGGCCAGCTCCTACTAAAGAGAGTTTCTGAAGCCATGGTACTGCCTTGGCTGGCCAAAAATGCATTACGAGACCACAGTTATCCACAATAGTCTCACTTCATAAAGAAGGAAAGGGTTGGGGAGGGGAAGTAACGTGAGCTTACATTTTCTGATGGAGTTTGAGAAAAAGGGCTCAGAAATTTTGCCTCTTTGCCCTTTTTGGATGATGGATTGCTTCAGTTTTATGAAATGCTGGGGCTAAATCCCTTCAGGGTTGGGACTACGTGAATATTAATTGGACCCTAATAAGAGGGAGGCTTTGCTCATTGCCAGTCTGGAACAGTCATCATCACTGGTCTTTTCCAGACTCTTTGTTTTAAAGGAGATCCTTTTACGGGCAAATCCAGAGACAGACTTGGGAAGATTTCTATTAAGTTTTCTACAGTCACCAGTTATTTTGTTCCTGAAAAATTGCATCATGTTATAGGAATATAAAGGCATTGGATGATCTAAGCAGATCCTATTTCATATCCTCTGAAATGGATGCAGATTATAGAATTTAGGATAAGCTTTTGTTTACAGTTCCTAGAATTTTGTCTATGTGTGTATTTATGTTCTACTTTCATATATATTATCTTCCCTCAAGATAAAGCAGGTATGGTTTTTCTGTTTTACAAGCAAGATCAGTAATTAAATAACTTGCCATTGATAGATCATGGTGAGTGAGTGGCAGAGCTGGGGCTTTAACCAGCGTCTCCTGCTTTAAGCCCCCTTTTCCTTCCATTTTCTACACAGGTCCTATCCAGTCCATACAAGCCACTCCTTGTTTCTTCTACTCATTCTATTAATATAGACTGCCCCGGCCATGACATCTTTTCCATACACACAAATAACATGGAGCCTAGACAAATTGCATTTGCATAATTTACCTGCCAAGCAGTGACTTTTGCTATTGTGCAGAAACAATTAGTTTTAGAGGAGTGATTTAACTCTAACTTTTAGGGAGAGAAAATATTATTTCCTAAGAGGTATTTAGAGGTGAGTGTTCTGTCAATCATGCTAAGACAATGAAAAGTAGGAAGTGCAGATGCATTTGACTGAGTAAGATCAAAACCATAAAAACATTAAAAAAATCATATTAAGTCATTGAAAGTAGGTGTTTTCAGAGCCACTAAAAATCTATACATGGTTCCCTTGGGCATAATTCTGAAAGCTAAGAAGACTTTTGCTAAATTAGAGGAAAATAAAACAGAACTCCCCCTCATCTTGCAGAATATTCAAGCCAAGATTGAGGGTTCTAACCCTCTTGGATTTGGAATGGGGTCTAAACTTGGCAAGCAAGCACTAGCCCCTCCCTGCTGGAAATCTCTCAAGAGAGTCAGTTCCAGTTTTCCAAAAACTTGCAGCCCAAATATGTCTGGCTCCACATCTGAACTTTGTAGTAGTTGACATCTATTAGAAATTACCAACTCAACTTCAGAAACCTAAAATCAAACTGAACTGTGTTGGGCTTATGAAGTGAAACTGATAAGGTTACCATATAACTTAAGCAAACAGAGAACCTGCCTTGAAAACCCACGTGAATGCTCAGTCACAGTTTTGGCAACGACTCAGAGATCTTTGGAGATATTAATGAGGAGGAAGCGGAAGGAGATCTCATTTTTCTCTTCTAATCCATTACTTCCACATAGCTACTGTATTCCATGACCTCAGAGGACAGAGGTTCTGAAACTAGCATAACCATGGCCCCTGTGAAATCAGAGTTCTTTCAAAACAAGGTGATAATTTTTCTTAATCTGAGTTAACTGAGTAGAGCTAGTAACAGAATAAGAAAATTACTTCTTTGACTTCACCAAAGGACTGGCAGCCTGTAAGCTGGAAAAACCCAGATAGGTTTACTCACAAAGACGGAACGGCACTTACAGATCAGATAAGATATTAATCCAATTTGGAACTCTCTAGTGAACAGAGAGGAAGTGGCCGATTAGAAAGGTCTGCTGTGGCCTAAAAGCTGAGAGGACACTTAAAGTGGCTGATTGACTCTGGTTTGGTTGGTTGGTTGCCCTCTTGTTTTTTATTTGTTTGTTTATTTTTTATTTTTTGAAATGGAGTTTCGCTCTGTCACCCAAGCTGGAATGATGCAGTGGCATGACCTCGGCTCACTGCACCCTCCATCTCCCGGGTTCAAGCAGTTCTCCTGCCTCAGCCTCCCAAGTAGCTGGGACTACAGTCGTGTGCTACCATGCCTGGCTGATTTTTGTATTTTTAGTAAAGATGGGGTTTCACTATGTTGGCCTGGTTGGTCTTGAACCCCTGACCTCAGGTGATCCACCCACCTTGGCCTCCCAAAGTGTTGGGATTATAGGCGTGAGCCACCATGCCTGGCCTGCTTTTTTATTTCTTTTGAAGATTCTATAATGTAGAAAATCTGCCTAGTCATTTTTTGTTCCTTGTAAATGTTGAGAGTTTGGTAACCTTGCAACTTATTTGTGAATGTTGAGGCTCATAGCAATGCTGTCTCAGGAGTAACACATGTTGTATCCATCTGGGGCAACAGGAGTAGCAGGAAAACCCACAGATCTGGCCCAAACAGTCGCTTCCTAAACAGCAATGTGGCCTTGGGATAAATCATTTAAATCCTCTGAGCTTCAGTTTCTTTAATGGTAAATAGTTGTTATATCTTTTTCAGAGTGGTGAAAATCAAATGAAATAATGTATATGTAATCCTCTAGCATAGTGTCTATCATAAGCATGGGTTTTAGAAGTTATTTTATAAGGAAATGCAAATTCCATATCTCCTAGTCTCTCATCTCTCAAATTATTTCTAGGAGAAGAAAACCTAAACTTGTCTCTGGAACATTATTCATGATAATTATGCTAAGTATGGGACTCCTCGGCATGTAAATAGCATGGCTTTCCATCTTAAAATCAAGGGAAAGAAGATAAAACAGCATATATGTATCATTCTTCCTTCTTTTTTCCCCTTCTACTTATTTCATTAGAAACTCTGCCTAATGATTTTTTCCCTTTTTCAAGACAAAGTATAGATTGCCATGCTTAGAATTAATGACTCTTCCTTGATTGAGTCAAAAGGATGGGCGATCTAAAAAGCAGTTTTTGACTAATAATGTATGATCCACTGAGACACAGATATACTCTATGTGGCACACAAAGTTTTTATAAAAATGATGGAGAATTCCCCCTGTCTCAACTCCCGCATCTCCCACCCTACAGACAGGGAGGCCCGAGCATCTTCTGCAAGTCCTGCTCTCAATAGGATATTAACATATTTGCTTTTACTTTATCATGTTTATATTTTGTAGATATCACGGCAGCAAACTGAGTAATCAGTAGCATTACAACAGTTTCAAACTACTGATGCATTGTAGTTTTAATTTGTAAAATGTAAAATTTAATTTGTAAAATTTGCAATAGCAAGCAAAAGCATTTCTTATAATACTGTTGCATTTTTTGGGGGCCATTGACAAAATGGTAATGACAGTATTCATGTCCAGTAGGTCAATGGCCGTATCAGGGAGAGTAGAGTTTTTGTTTGTATCCTTATGGGATTCAGTCTTTGAAAGACAGGTTCAGGTATGGTAGCTGGACAGTTAGAAGGCAGGATAGGGTAGAGGTTTTTGGAGGTTTTGGTATTTGGAATCTGACAACCTCTTTTCCCAACCCGGGTCTGTTGCGTATTAGTTGAGTGAAATTGAGTGAAGCACTTTACCTAAGTCTGTTCTGCCATCTGTAAAAATGGGATTATAACAGCTCCTGCTCAGAGTTGTTCCAAAGATTAAATGAGGTTATGGTAGGTAAAATATTCGGTAAAGAGCTTAGCATTGTGTTAAGTGACTGGTAGCTATTAGTGGAGCTTGAGAAACACTAGTACAGAGAAGACATTAAGGATTGGAGGGGCCCTGGACTGCAGCCGGGGCTTTCTATGTAATATCCATGATCCACCTGTGATTTCTCTGCTTTTCCCATGTGATACTGCAGAGCGTGATGTAAATGTGCTGTGGTGGGGCCATTGGCTTCCTGTTGCCTTACCTTTCAGCATTCTTAGTAAAGGACCAAGTAGCTCACACATCTGCTAGAGAGACCATAGCTGTGTATAAAAGGAAGACTGAGCCTGCATCTAGGTGAAATTCTTTTAAGTAAGCTGATCCACAAGCGATAAATGACTGTATTGATCTGTTCTCATGCTGCTAATGAAGACATACCTGAGACTGAGTCTTTTTAAAGTAAAAGGGATTAATGGACTCACAGTTCCACATGGCTGGGGTGGCCTCACATTCTGGCTGAAGGTGACTGAGGAGCAAAGTCACATCTTACATAGTGGCAGATGAGAGAGTTTGTGCAGGGGAACTCCCCTTTATTAAAACCATAGGATCTTGTGAGACTTATTCACTATTATGAGAACAGTGTAGGAAAGACTTGCCTCCGTGATTCAATTACCTCCCACCAGGTCCGTCCCATGACACATGGGAATTATGGGAGCTACAATTCAAGGTGAGATTTGGGTGGGGACACAGCCAAACCATATCAATGACCCTCTCTCCTTCCCTCTTCCCCTTCTTCCCTGTCCACCTCCCTGCTTTCTTTTCTATTCACTTACGTATTTAACAATATATGTGAGTGCTAATTATGAGCTGTCATTTGTTGAGGCTTGATACATAAGAGCAGTAAACTGTATACTGTCCATTCCCACAGCCCAGAACTGACATTCTAGTGGTGGTGGTAAGTGGGGACAGGAAGTGAAGACATACAGAATCAAACATTATGTACATAGAGGTGATAGTAAGTACCAGGGTGAACTGTGACATTGGAAGAGGCTGAATGGGGGATTAGGCTAGGGAAGATGTTTCTAGTAAAGGAACATTTGCGTAGGGACTAGAGGAAGGTGAAGGGGAGAGATATATGATTATCTAGGGTAAGTATTCTATGGAGGGAGCAGCCAGTGCAAAGGCCTCCTGGAAGCTCTGTGAGGAAGCCAGTGTGGTTGGTGTAGAGTGCGACAGGGCAGGAGATGAGAGAGGTGGGCAGGACCAAAAGACATAGGGTATGTGAGGCATTGCAACGACTTTGGGTTTTACTCTGAGTTGGATGTGACACCATCAAAGGCTGTTGAGTGGATGAAAGAGACAGTAAAATGTAACTTTTGAGAATGATCTTCTGGAGCCCTTTTGGGACACGGAAGTAAACACCAGGTGAGAAAAGAGCAATCATAGGGAAAATTAGGTCTCAGCAAATAAAACATAACTTATAATGGAAGCTTCTGCCTTTTCCATTGAACTGTCATGTTTAGTTAAAAAGAAAGCAAAATAAAGTGCTAATATTTCTATCTAAAGATGTAGCTTCCAGCTTTTCCTTCATTCATTCATTCCCTTCCCTTTTTCCCCCTTCCCTTCTCTGTTCTTCTCTTTTCTTCATATCCTTCCTTCCCTATTTCCCCTTCCCTTCTCTGTTCTCATTGGCATATGAATTATTATTCCTGATGGCAAGAGATATGGTTTGGCTTTTTGTCCCCACCCAGGTCTCACCTTGAATTGTAGTCATCCCCATGTGTCATGGGCGGGACCCAGTGGGAGGTAACTGAATCATGGAGGTGGGCTTTTCCTTTGCTATTCTTCTGACAGTGAATAAGTCTCATGAGAGCTGATGGTTTTATAAAGGGGAGTTCCCCTGCACATGCTTTCTTGCCTGCTGCCGTGTAAGACATGACTTTGCTCTTCATGAGCCTCCCGCCATGATTGTGAGGCCTCCCCAGTCATGCTGAACTGTGATTCAATGAAATCTCTTTCCTTTATAAATTACCCTAATGATAAATAATCAGTCTTTGGTATTTCTTTATTAGTGGCGTGAGAACAGACTAATACAGCAAGTAATTCCACTGCATCATGAACATTCATTTTATGTCAGTGTGCTACATAAAAAAGAAACCCATGTCCTTTTCAGTGTTCTAATCATATTTGAGGTTGTCTATGACTCAGTTTCCCTACCAGTCTCTTCTGAGAACCTCCAAGGAAAGCATCAAGAAGAATGTGTGCTTCATGATGGTCAGTTTGCCCTGTGTCATCTTGCCCTTCCTGTTATTCCTTTCTTTAGAAAAGAAAGAGTACCAATTTGAGAAGGTGGTTATCCTTCTTTAGTAGCAATACAGCCATAGTCAAAGTGTTACGTCTAGCAATTCTGATCAATTTATAGGTCATCATTCTAATAATGAGTGACAATATTTATTGAAAACTTACTATGTGTTAGGTTTATTGCTGAGTGTACAGTATGAAATGTACTAGCTCCTTTAAGGGTCACTACTACTAGCATCCCATTTTGTAGATGGTGATACCAAGTCTTGAGATTCAGTAATTTTTGCTATGTCATATGCTTATTAATTTGTAAAGGCATGACTCTACCTAGGTCAGTCTGAGTCAGTCTGTATTTTCCACAACGAATATTACTTTCCAGCCATTTAGCTACTCACTTATGTAAATAGTTATTAAATGTGAAAATACTGTGCTAGGTCAGGATGTGGAATGTATGTGCAGTTGTATAAATCAAATCTAATATAAAAATGGTATTTCTTAAAAATATTGGTTAATTTTATGTCCACCAAAATTTGAACTAGTAAAATGGATCTGGAGTACATTTTAAAAAAGGATTTGTCTTACACAAAAAATATTTCAAGTATGATTTTTCTCTGATTAGAGACAGGTCCACTTTCAATTACTTCATGTTAAGCACCTAGGGTTTACTTACTGTTAAAAGATGATTATGAATAAGATTCCATTCCTTTCCACCAAAAGAGACAAGTTTTCAGAAGGAATAAGAAATATCTTTTTTTTTTTTTTTTTTTTTTTGAGACTGAGTCTCACTCTGTCACCCAGGCTGGAGTGCAGTGGCACGATCTTGGCTCACTGCAAGCTCCACCTCCTGGGTTCACGCCATTCTCCTGCCTCAGCCTCCCAAGTATCTGGGACTACAGGCGCCCGCCACCACGCCCGGCTAATTTTTTTTTGTATTTTTAGTAGAGACGGGGTTTTACCATGTTAGCCAGGATGGTCTCGATCTCCTGACCTCATGATCCGCCCGCCTCAGCCTCCCAAAGTGCTGGGATTACAGGCGTGAGCCACCGCGCCTGGCTGGAATAAGGAATATCTTAATGGTTAAGGCCAGCGCACAACAGCTTTTCCTTGCTAATGATGGAGAGCTGGTAAGTCTTCCATTTTCAGAGATGAAAGGTTAGTAGGTTCTGCTGGACAAAACCATAAGAAAGATTTTCTTAGTGCATGGGGATATGTATGGTGTATTCTTCTAGGATCTCCTTGCAGTTTATCTTTTTATCATCTCAGTGTCACTGGGAGGCATTCGAACATTTTTTCTGTCCCAGTTACGTAAAGGAAAAAGAAACCTTAGAGAGTGTAGCAAATCTATTAAGATCCTGAAGGTACTTGACAAAAAGTTGAGAATATTAGGATTCTCCAGAGAAACAGACCAATAGGATGAAGATATATATACACACACACACACACACACACAGAGAGAGAGAGAGAGAGAGAGAGGGGAATGGGCTGATGTGATTATGAAGGCTCCAGTCAGCAAGTTGGAGACCCAAGAGAGCCAATGGTGCAGTTACAGTCTGAGTCCAAAGGCCTAAAAATTGGGAGAGCTGATGGTGTAGTTCCAGTCTGAAAGCCAACAAGCTTGAGACCCAGGAAGAGCTAATGTTTCAGTTGAGTCCAAAGGCAGGAAAAAAATGTTTTAGCTCAAGCAGTCCACAGGAGGGAGTTCCCCATGATTCAGGGGAAAACTCAAGACTTTTTGTTCTATTTAAGCCTTCAACTGATTGGCTAAGGCCCACCCACATTAGGAAGGGCTGTCTGCTCTACTGATGGAAATGTTTACAACTTCAGCGTTAAACTTATCCCAAAACAGTTTTACAGAAACACTCGAAATTATGTTTAACTAAGAATCTGAGCACTCCATGGCCCAGTCAAGTTGGCATATAAAATTAACCATCACATTGAGTCTCTACCTTCATGTCTTATGCCATATATATTTGACTATGATCTCTTTTAACCCCTCCCCACATACAGTAATATAGTAGCAGCAAAACAAACATAAAAGATAAATAAACAAATTATTTTTCTAAAGTAATATCCTGAATGGCAGAATGAAATCTAAATTGGACATAAGACATTATCTAAATGGTTTGTAATATGTTAATATTTATCTGAATCCTGACCACACCTAAGATTTCGACATAGACATTTAAAAAAATGGAAATGGAAATCACAACAGGGATTACTTGTACATTTAAATATGTCCTGAATATGAATCAATACCCTGGTAAGTTTCTGATTCAGTGCATACCATGAAGTGACCCAGAGGACTTTCAGCACTCAGAGTGCATTTAGCTTGCTTGCCTTGGCCTGGATAAGAAAACCACAGCTCACTGACTTGCTTGATACACTCAATAAGAAGGCAAAAGAGGTCTGGAAGGGAGGAAGCATTCCCGGCAGCACTGACTCCATTTAGAAAGCCTTGGGACAATGAAGGAGCAGTGTGTCCTGGCTTCTGACACTGTTAAATACGACCCTACTACTTTACTTGTCATTTCTCACCTTAGTCAAACAGGAGGGAAATGAGGGGAAAAGAGAAATTTGGCAGGAATTCCACCTTGGAGACAGAAAATCATATTGGAATAAAGGTACCACATTGAGGAACCCTCATTGCAATTGCCTTGGTAACTGGCGAAGTCTTTATTAATTTGCCTACAGACACTTGCAAAAGTTGCATGGGAGGAAAGACTAGCCATGGTTAGTTTGCAAGGTAAATGTAAGAGGGGAAATTGACATGAAATAAAAATCAGTGCATGTATCGGAAAGCGAATACAGGAGAGAGTGGAGTGCTCATAGTGATCAAATTCTGTGGCTCTGAACGGCCTCCTAACAGCGTCTTGAGCATGAAGTCCAATCCAGGCGTCTGTAGATTTCTCTCTCGAAGCCTGTTGCATCCTAAAATGCTTTGGGTTTGCAGTAGACTTGAGAATCCTATACTTTCTGTCGTTCTCCTCATAGTTAAGAACATGGAGATGGATGAAGCTAAGTTGAAAACCAAAAGCTTGCTTTCTGGTTGTAGCAGGGATTTTTTTTTTTTTTTAACCAGGATAAGCTTATTGGACTACAAGAAAGAGAATAAAAATGGAGTTTCCATTCCCTTCCTGAACTCCTGATTAGAAGTTGAGCATTTTCAGAGACAATTGTGCCCTGAGATGGGAGCATGCATGTGTGTAGGTGTGTGACAATAATATGCTTAATAGGTACTAGCTAAAATGAATTCAATCTGTATTAGTCTAGTCACCAACTGAGACTGGAAAGCCCAGTATAAAATGGGCTAAGCAGTTCTAGGGATCTTTCTGTGCAGTAGAATACTCTCCTAAGGGCTATGAACACCTTCGACAATATTTTGTTCTATCTCAAAACTTTCTCTTCTAATACTACTACCCACATCAATTTTTTTATTTGAAAACTTATTATATGACACAAGATTTACTTATATACTGTAGGGCATTGCCACAATATAAACTGCCTATAAGGAGTTCTTATTCTCTATCTTTTAGGGAAACTGAGATTTTTTTTTTTTTTCTGAGATAGGGCCTCACTCTGTCACCCAGGCTGGAATGCAGTGGCATGATCATAGCTCACTGCAGCCTCAAACTCCTGGGCTCAAGTGATCTTTCCACCTCAGTCTCCTGAGTAGCTGGAACTACAGGTGTGTGCCACCATGCTTACTAATTTTTAATTTTTTTTTCCATAGAGCCTGGGTCTTGCTACATACATTGCTCAGGCTGGTCTCGAACTCCTGGCCTCAAGTGTTCCTCTCACCTCAGCCCTTTAGAGTGCTAGGATTACAGTTGTGAAACTGAGAACTTTTTAAGTACTGGGGTGATACTTCTATATAAAGGTCAACATACGGGTTCTTCGTGATTTCCTGCAGAAGTAGGAGTTTACCAGAATAAACTGTGTGTGTGTGTGCGCGTGCGCGCGCGTGCATGCATGAGTAGAAGACAGAAAGATCTACTTGGGATGGGAGTTTCGCAGGAGGCACACAGAAGCAGTTCTAGTTAAGGCTGGCAGGAGCAGAAAACCAACTTTGTAATATAAGTTATTTTAAAAGAAGTCAGTTCAAAAACCATCTGTGCAAACTGACTTGAGCCACGAAAAGGAAGACAGGCAGCACACACGTGTGTGTGTGTGTGTGTGTCTCATGATGTTGCATGGGGTAGAGACAAAGCCCAGGGATTGGAGGAAATACAGTTGGTTGTTTACGTTACTTTTATTTCACACTTCAGGGAGAAGGGCTGGGGCTCCTAATGATACTCTCCTTAAATGTCTTTTGGGGTGTTGAGAAAAACAAGACTTAAGCTACATTAAAAGAAGACTCAAAATACGTTTTTCTGGGTCTTGGTATTCCCAATTTTAGAATATTGGGGACTAGAGTGAGGCTGTGTGTCTGCCTTGGATTTTATTCATGACTCACATGTGTGACTCAATTTTTTAACTATTGCAAACTGGGGTCTGGCGAGCAGATCTTTGTTCAACCTTGATGATGGGTGTATCTGTCTGTAACTCTGTCAGTCTTATTATTTTAAATGTGCTTTGTCACCTTCGAAAAGAGTTTCTTCTTCTAAGTGGCATAACAATAATGATATCAATAGCAGTAACAGCTTCTGCCATTAATTGAGCTTTAATTTTGTGCCAGATGTAGCAATGAGGGGATTTAGAATTTGGCAGTCAGCAGCTCAGACTCTGTCTTCAGGCTGCTGGATTCAAATCCTGACTCCATAATTCACTAGTTATGGACCCAACGCTATGTGATTTAGACTGCAGTCTCGTCATCTGAAAAATGGCTATGATAATATTACTTTGTAGTCTTATGAGGGAAATGGCTTTGTGCTGTGCCGCACACAAGGTGAGTATTTAATAATTTGAACTATTATATATATTTTTTCATTATTCTCAGTGTTTTATTTACACCTCACAATAACCTCAAGGGATAGATATTTTTATCCCCATTTGACAGATTAGAAAGGAAAGACTTAGAGATGTTGAGTAAGCTATCCCAACATGTAGGAGATGTTGAGTAATATCTCCTAATTGGAGTTTGAATCTGCATTCATCATTATGGTGTTTTTTTGCCTCTAGGTAGATTGCATTATAGCCTGTTGTGTGATTTGACTTGGAAGTCGGCACATATCTCTTGACAAATCAGCACTGCGGCAAGAAAAATACTATTTCCTTACTCACAGTAGTTAATTACTAAAAAGCCAAGCACTTTTCATGATTTTAAATTATTTCACAAGAATTCTGTGAAGCTGACATTCTTATCCCATTTTGGAATACATTAAAAAATAAAACTTTTAAAATTATGAAATCTTCTAGAACATGTAGGTTCCCTGAGAATGCCTGCCAAGTGCCTGTCTCAGGGCCTCTGCACCTGCTGCCTGGAATGTTTTCTCTCCAGATACTCACACGGCTGACACTCTTGGCTCTTTCAGGTTAGTGAGATCTTCTTTGGCCGTTCTGTTAAAATTAGAAACACCACCTTATCTTTGTCAGTTCCTAAACCTGTTTGTCGTGTTACTATATTTTTCATAGCACTTACCCCCAAATGACACCCTATACATCCTATACATCGTACCTATTGTTTATAGATGATCTGTCTGTCTCTACTAGAAAGTTAGCTCTAGGAACAAAGACATTTTGTCTCTTTTGTTCATGTTGTAATCACTTTACATAGAAGAGGGCAAGGAAAATCGAAGGCACTCAAAACATTTCTTCAATGAATAAATATTAAATAAGTGGTTATTACTCCACATTTTCCAGCAGTTGTAAACTCTGGGACCTAAGTTTAAAATTGCTATGCCATTTTTTTTTTTTTTTTTTTTTTTTTAAGAAGGAGTCTCGCTCTGTCACCAGGCTTGAGTGCAGTGGAGCGATCTTGGCTCACTGCAACCTCCTCCTGGGTTCAAGCAATTCTTCTGCCTCTGCCACCCAAATAACTGGGACTACAGGTGCACACCACGAAGCCCAGCTAATTTTTGTTATTTTTAGTACAGACAAGGTTTCACCATCTTGGCCAGGATGGTCTCCATCTCTTGACCCCATGATCCACTTGCCTTGGCCTCTCAAAGTGCTGGGATTATAGATGTGAGCCACCATACCCAGCCTGCTATGCCAATGTTTTTACCTATTATATGACTGCCCCCTCCTTAATCTTTTAGATTATTTGACAGTAGTCTTCATATAATCCCTTTGTAATCATTTCCACAATGCATTTTATTTCTTTCCTCACAAAAGGGTGTTGTTGAGGGTGAAGGATGGTGCACAAATAAATAACATAGTTCGGATATTTGTCCCTGGCCAAATCTCAAGTTGAATTGTAATCCCCAATGGTGGGGGTGGGGCCTGATGGGGGATGTCTTGATCATGGGAGCAGATGCCTTATGGCTTGGTGCTGTCTTCATGATAATGAGTTCTCATGAGATCTGGTCTTTTAAAAGTGTGTGTCACCTCCCCGCTCCCCACTTTCTCTCACTTGCTCCTGCTTTCAAAATGTGACATACCTATTCCCCCTTTGCCTTCTGCCATGATTGTCAACTTCCTGAGGCCTCCTTAGAAGCCAAGCATGTTTAGATCCCGGGGCCATGCTGCTTATAAATCCTGCGGAACTGTGAGCCAATTAAATCTCTTTTCTTATAAATGACAGAGTCTTGGGTATTTATAGCAATGCAAGAACAGCCTGAGAGAGTAAACCAAGTGATCACTTGAAGTAGATCATGAAATATTTGTCATCCACACAAATCCAAGCACCTCCTGTCCTGTTTTTCCACAGTGCCACATTCAAATAAACATCAACCCCAAACTGACATTCATGGAAAAGACGTTTAACCTTTATCGATATCTATTTAAAATGGGTATGTTTCACTCACTCACTACATAGTCCACGATTTTCTAAAATCCTCTACTCTTATTCCATGGAGGTACTTGACTCACCAACAAAAACCTCTCTCACATTTCCAAAAAACAAATTCTCCCTAAAGCTCTTCTATGTTTTTTTTTTTTCCTCCTCTGCCTCCCTCTGACCGTCCAAATGGAGTCTGTTTTTCTTTACCAGTGATTCTCTTCTGTCCCCACTGTGAATTCACCCAGCAGATCTCGATTATCTCCTTGTTCGTTACCATGATGATTCTTCACAACAGAGGGTCAGGACCTCTGGGAGACTCAGAATTTGTAAGAGGAAGCAAGGGAGTGAAAGCGGTAGTTATCAGAATTAACTTTTTTTTTTCTTCTGCTATATATACTAAAGATAATTAAATTTCTTGAGCATTGTCTCTTTTTTTCATTTAGAAGAATGCAGTAATTTGTTAGGTCTCACCCGTAGCTTGTGTCCACCAGTTCCGTGATAACCCCTGCAATGACTGAAATGTTCTGTGAATGTACTTCCAAAGAAAAAGACTTGGAGGGCAGGTGGGAAAAAGGTTTGAAAGTGGGAAGATGGAAAGGAGATTATTTGTTTGCTTTATAATGTTCTCCTGTCCTAGAAAACTTCAAATGGTTTATGTGAGCTCAGACTAACCTAAACATTTTAAACTGTCAATCATAGCATGTTTGTTGATCTAAGATGAATAGATAGTAAGATAATTATTAGAGGCAAAAGTCCTACCCTCATCTCTGTTATCTTGGCATTGATTTCAGGGTTTTGTTTTCCAACCTGGCTAAATAAAACTGAGAAAATAAATGCACTCCAATCATTTTAGCTCCTTAAAGAGCACATGTGTGTTTAATGTTCTCTAATATTTTTATGGTGAGGAATCATGGATTTTTTTTTTTACTTATTCCCTGAAGCAGACTCTTTCTCTCTCCCATCTCACTGTTGGTTTTTACATCTGTTTTCTAGTTAGCAGTCTCTGTCTCTGAAGTTGTCTTTGTGTGGCTGTCGGTTTTTAAAAAGGAGGGGACGGCAATTAGTTAGGAAAGTCAAAGACACAATCTCTGAGTATGTTTTGAATCTTGGCATGTTCTGGGATGGACTGAAGCCCCCATCTCACGATGTTCCCTGACTGTGCCTGCCGGGCCAGAGCACCATGTTGGTGTCCCAAGGAAGATTCCGGAAGCTTTCCTCATTCCCCTTGCTGATTTACCCAGAAGAGGACCACATCTTCTCATTTCTTGCCTTACTGGCGGAGATATGGGGGCCCTCCCAGATCCTATTCTTGGCAGTTTCTTCTCTGGACCAATACTGTTTAGGCTCATGGCTAGGGCACTTGCATACTTAACTTCTGAAATTCTGTGTTCTAAAGTTCCAAGCTTGTCCAGCCCACCTTATTTTGTTATCATTGTTGTTCTGTTTTGTTTTGTTGTTTTAGGCTTTCAGCAGCCTGAAGCCATGTTCCTTACTTTCTGTCTCTAGTGGTCACTGGAAAAGAGGGATGAGGAAGGGGCTCTATTGGTTCAAACAGAAACCGAAACAAAGAACCCATGACTGCTTTCTCTTCCTTGGATACCCCTGTTTAAATGAAAAGCTCCCTGCTCCCAAAAGAAAAAAGCAAGAACCACATTTTGGGGAAGAAGGAGAAGGAGAAACCACCTTGAGGGATGATGTAGAGGCCCCTTTTGAGGTGGTGTAACACTCTGGTTTTCCTTTTTTTTTTTTTTTTTTTGAGACGGAGTCTTGCTCTGTCACCTAGGCTGGAGTACAGTGGCGTGATCTCGGCTCACTGCAACCTTCGCCTCCCAGGTTCAAGCCATTCTCCTGCCTCAGCCTCCCGAGTAGCTGGGATTACAGACCTGTGCTACCACACCTGGCTAATACCTTTTGTCTTTTTAGTAGACACGCGGTTTCACTACGTTGGCCAGGCCCGTCTTGAACCCTGGGCCTCAGGTGATCCACCCGCCTCGGCCTCCCAAGGTGCTGGGATTATAGGCATGAATCACTGCGCCTGGCTGCTTTTCCATTTTTAACCCAAATTCTGCCCAAGTCGTCAGACACAAAAGGCTTGGCAATGTCCAGTAAGAGATGCCAGTGCTGTATGGCAAGTGTTGGACCTCAAATTAGAACTAATGGATCCTCATTCCAGATACACTACCCTCTGACTATGTGACCTCAGAGAAATCATTTCATCTTTCTCTACATTGATGCAATGGGACTAGGTGATCCAATGATTCAATTTATGACTCACTCTATGAAATGCAAATTATATGTCATTTTCCTTGTTCTACCATGGAGGGCATGCTTTCTCAGGAGAACACTATATACTCAGGAAGAGAAAGCTGACTATAATAATGACTTCAGGTTTTATTCTAAAACATCCCGTTTCCCTAAAATTTTAAGAATGTAACTGGATGCAATGCTGACCTAGACAAGGCTCTCCAGGGAAGCACTTCAACTTGGGAGTTAAGAGAAGGTATCTGGTCTCAGTTCTGGTTCCTTCACTAATAGTCGTGTGTTGAAGAGCCAGGACTTTAATCTGTGACTATCTGCTTCCTCAGCGATCTATCTCATAAAAACATTTCAAACACTAAGTAGGTAATATAAAGAACTTATAACAGCCTGATTTATAATCTCTCAATAAATAGTTATTTTCTAGTTACTGAAAGTCTTCATGAAAACTGACAAAAGGCTAAGAGAAGGAGCAACAGGAGAATGTGCATGTAGTTTTGATTCATTCAATGTATAAGGAGTACTTTCCATGTGTTCTGTCTTCTGAGAGCAGTCAGAGATGCAGAGAGGAGTACTGTATGGCTTTCAGCTTCAAGGAATCCGGCAGGGGGAGAGGACAATAGGTAAAGAGCTATAGCACATACTGATAAAGGGGATAGCAGAGATACTCCCAGTGTACCAGAGTGCAAATGAATGAAAAATGATTAGACACATCAGCTCCCACTCCCACCTCCCAGACAGCAAGGGGACATTAACACAAAAACCCAAACTTTACCAATGGCCAGAGACACTGATATGATTTGGCTGTGTCTTCACTCAAATCTCATCTTAAATTGTAGGTCCCATAACTCCCACATGTTGTGGGAAGGACCTGTTGGGATATAATGGAATCATGGGGACAGTTTCTCCCATACTCTTCTCGGGGTAGTGAATAAGTCTCATAAGATCTGACGGTTTTATAAGGGGTTTCCCCTTTCACTTGGCACTCATTCTGTCTTGCCTGCCACCATGTCTATGCCTTTTGTGTCACTAGCCACATGGAACTGTGAGTCCATTAAGCCTCATTTTTTTTTTTTTAAATAAATTACCCAGTCCCAGGTATGTCTTTATCAGCAGTATGAGAACAAACTAATACAGGTACTATGCATAACTACGGCATTTTAAACAGCTGATTCATTATGTCTGAAGTTAGTATTACAGGGGATTTTTCTGGAGGGCTTGAGGAAAATATGTAATGTAGTGACCTAGTATGAACCATTCAGAATTCACCACTTATTCGTGTTTTACTGTTTCTCTAAAGCAAGAGTTTATTTATTTTTATTTATTTATTTATTTATTTATTTATTTATTTATTTATTTATTTTGAGACAGAGTCTTGCTCTGTTGCTCAGGCTGGAGTACAGCGGCATGATCTAGGCTCACTGCAACCTCCCCTTCCCAGGTTCAAGTGATTCTCCTGTCTCAGCCTCCCTAGTAGCTGTGATTACAGGCATATGCCACCATGCGCAGCTAATTTTTGTATTTTTAGTAAAGACGGGGTTTTACCATCTTGGCCAGGCTGGTCTCAAACTCCTGACCTCAAATGATCTGCCCTCCTCAACCTCCCAAAATGCTGATTATAGGCGCGACCTACCACACCTGGCCCGCAAGGGTTCTTAATTAAGAGTACACACCTAGACAACCTGTTGTGGCTTTGGGAAAAAAAAAAAAATCCACACAGTTTATTCTCAACTCTGAAGATTCTTATTCAACAGGTCTAAGAGTTGGGCCCAGTCATCTATACTTTTGAAAAAGTTCCACTGGGAAGTGTGGTGTGTTCCCTGGGTAAGGATCATTCTTTTAGGTCAGCCTTCCTAAAATATGGTAACATTTAACTGGGCATGACTTGTGTACAGTGACTGTGTACTCAAATCTCCTCTGCAGGGGCACTTCCTTACCAATGACTTCTTCTAAAGAGACAGACGCTAGAAAGATATGTTTTATTATATCCTACCTTATATCCTTGGCAGAATTGAGAGTACCTGTAGCCAATGTAATCTCAGTACATGAATCTCCCAATTCATGATATGATGCATTTGTAATGTATCCGCTGGGCTGAACTACATTTCCCAGAATGCCCTTTCTTTTAGAGTAACTGGATTTAGCAAATAAAAATGCAGAACACCTAGTTAAACTTGAATTTCAAATAAACAGCAAATACTTTTTTAGTATAAGCATGTCTCATGCAATATTGGGAACATACTTATTTTATTTTTTTTGAGACAGAGTCTCGCTCTGTCACCCAGACTGGAGTGCAGTGGCATGATCTCAGCTCACTGCAACCTCTACCTCCCAGGTTCAAGCGATTTTCCTGCCTCAGGCTCCTGGGTAGCTGGGACTATAGGTACAGCCACCATGCCCAGCTAATTTTTGTAGTTTTAGTAGAGACAGGGTTTCACCATGTTGGCCAGGCTGGTCTCGAACCTCTGACATCAGGTGATCCATTCACCTTAGCCTCCCAAAATGCTGGGATGACAGACATGAATCACTGCACAGCGGGAACATACTAACCTAAAGCAATTTGTTGTTATCTGAAATTCAGATTTAACTGGTTGTCTTATGTTTTATCTGGCAAACCTACTTTCTTGTATGTCTTTAGTTATAGTTAGAGTGTACCACAAGGGAGGGTTTTGGGTGATTTGGAGGGATGAAGTGGCAGTTACTTAGCAGTTCAGATACAAGCATACCTTAGAGATATTGGGAGTTCCAGACCACTGCAATAAAGCTGATACTGCAAAAAAGCAAGTCACACAATATTTTTGGTTTCCCAGTACACATAAAAATTGTATTTATAGTATACTATAGTCTATTAAGTGTGCAATAACGTTATGTCTAAATAAGTAATGTACATATATTAGTTCAAAAATACTTTCTTAACAAAAATGCTAATGATTATCCAGACCTTGAGTGAGTCACCATTTTGTTGCTGGTGGAGGGACTTGCCTCAATGTTGATCATTGCTGACTGCTGAAGGTTGGGGTGGCTGTGCCAATTTCTTTTCTTTTTTTGAGAAGGAATCTCATGCTGTTGCCTGGGCTGGAATGCAGTGGTGTGATCTCAGCTCATTGCAACCTCTGCCTCCTGGGTTCAAGCAATTTTCCTGCCTCAGCCTCCCAAGTAGCTGGGATTACAGGCGCACACCACCATGCCCAGCTAATTTTTTGTAGTTTTAGTACAGACAGGATTTCACCATGTTGGCCAGGCTGGTCTCGAACTCCTGACCTCATGATTCGCCCACCTTATCCTCACAAAGTGCTGAGATTACAGGCGTGAGCCACCACACCCGGCCCGGCAATTTCTTAAAATATGACAACAATAAAAGTTGTTTTATCAATGGACTCTTCCTTTCTCAGAAGATTTCTCCATAGCATGTGATGCTGTTTAATAGCATTTTACCCATGGTAGGAATGCTTCAAAATTGGAGTCAATCCTCTCAAATTCTGGTGCTGCTTTATCAACAAAGTTATGTAATATTCTAAATCCTCTGTTGTTTCAACAGTGTTCACAGCATCTCATCAAGAGTAGAGTAGGTCTTAAGAAATCACCTTTTTTCTGCTCATCCATAAGTACAACTCCTCACTTGTTAAAGTTTGATCATGAGATTGCAGTAATTCAGTCACATCTTCAGATCCACTTCTAATTTTAGTTCTCTTTTTCTTATGCATTTCCATCAGAACTCTTGAGTGATCAGGTGCATGGTCAATATGCAGTAATTTTTAAAAATAATCTTTATTTCTGAGCAATAGGTCTCAACAGTGGGCTTAAAATATTCAGTAAGCCATGCTGCAAACAGATGTGCTGTCATCCAGGCTTTGTTGTTCCTATGAAGCACAGGAAGAGTAGCTTCAGCACAATTTTTAAGAGCCCTAGGATTTTCAGAATAGTAAAGGAGCATTCTCTTCAACCTAAAGTTACTAGCTGTATTTAGCCCCTAACAAGAGAGTCAGCTTGTCCTTTGAAGCTTTAAGGCCAGGGATTGATGTCTCTCTAGCTATGGAAGTCCTAGATGACATCTTCTTCCAACATAAGGCTCTCTCATCTACATGTAGTATACATCTTAGTGTAGCCAGTTCATCAATGATCATAGCTAGATTTTCTGGACAACTTCTGCATCTTCTTTGTCAGCGCTTGCTGCTTTACCTTACACTTTAATGTTATGGAGATGTCTTGTTTCCTTAAACCTGATGAACCAACTTCTGCTAGCTTCATACTTCATGTGCCATGTTGGTGTGCTGCACCCATTAACTTGTCATTTACATTAGGTATATCTCCTAATGCTATCCCTCCCCCCTTCCCCCTCCCTACCATAGGACCTGGTGTGTGATGTTCCCCTTCCTGTGTCCAAGTCATCTCATTGTTCAGTTCCCACCTATGAGTGAGAACATGTGGTATTTGGCTTTCTGTTCTTGTGATAGTTTGCTGAGAGTGATGGTTTCCAGCTTTTAACGTGCCTTCTTCTCTAAGCTTAATAGTTGCTATCCTTTGATTTCCCGTTTGTCCTTATAAAAGAACACTGGCAATGAGCTATACTTTTTTTTTCTTTTTTTTCTAAGTAGGAAATGGGTTAAAGTGAGTGATGTGTGACCCTTCCTTTCACTTGGACGCTTAGAGGCCACTGTAGGGTTATTAACTGACCTAATGTCAATATTGTTGTATTTCAGGGAGTAGGGAGGCCTAAGAAGAGGGAGAGAGATGGGGGAACCGCTGGTTGTTGGAGTAGTCAGAACACACACAACATTAATCAATTAAGTTTGCCCTCTTATATGGGAGTGGTTGTGGTGCCTGTAAACATAACAAGAACAACAACATCACAGATCACTGATCCCAGATCACCATAACAGATATAATAACAATGAAAAAGTTTAAGCCATTGTCAAGATTACCAAAATGGGATGCATAGACATGAGGTGAGCACATGTTATTGGAAAAATGACGCCAACAGATGTGCTTGATGCGGAGTTTCCACAAACCTTCCATTTGTACAGAAAATGCAGTATCTGTAAAGCTCCGTAGAATGCAGTGTCTGTACGTGGTTGCTGATCTGCTGACCTGCCCCGTGGGTATGAAACAGCAGCCACACCTGCAATGACTCAACCTTCCCATGGACTCTCCTTTCGTTGTCCTACTCCTAGGCTAAGCCTGTCCATTCAGATTTGTAATGAAGAGACCTGGCTTCTAGAGGATAACCTCATCACTAAGGTCAGAGGCAACAAGAACTGGCCTGAGTTTCAGTCCCCTTTCGTGAGGTTCCAGATCATGCTTATGAGTTTTTACTTAACTTTGATCTCCCCCAATATATACCCATAATCTCTTTCCCAACTGCCTGCCCAACCTCAATCTCCAGCCCAGGACCCAGAGATAAGAACCTTACAGGGACTGCTTTTCCAGCTCTGACAGTTGTGGAAAGCCAGTTCTCTGTAACAAATCAAAAGTTCTCATCAGGACCTCAGGAAGAAGTCCAGGCCAAGGATTCTCCTAAGTGTTCTTAGCTATTGCCTACTTTTATTCTACATAACTGACTTCATGGTCCAGGAATGCTTCTTTTTCTTGACAATCACCAAACTGAAGTGCTAAGAGGAAGACTGTTACCCTGAGGTCTAATGCGTGTATCTCTGAGAATAAGACAGTGTTTCTTAGAGAAATGAAGCAGTCACACACAGAGCCCACTGAAGTTCGACCTTCTGTTGTGTAATCACACACCCTTGCCAGCACATGTAGTCAAACTTGTCTGCGCTTGTGATTTTCTACAGATAAATGAGTAGGTCATTCTCTTATTTACCGTATTTATTCACAAAGGTACCATCAAGATAGCAAATATGAAAGTGGGACACAAATACGGAAGCATCCATTCACACTGCTCACCCATAGGAGATGGTGGTAAATCCTCAAGGCAGTTTCTTTATTTAACACATGAACATGTGGTCCCTGTATCATCTTAGGTCATGTCACCCCTGTGGGGTATTGAATCCTTGCTGTTTATTTATGCCTTATGACATTTATATGTTCGGCTTCAGTGTGTGGATTGTGTTCAGGGAAATGCATGCTTTAACACTAGAGGCATAGATGCAGCATGCTAAGAAGACACTTGGCTTTCAAACATGTGCACTCCTATGACTATGGAGCTCTCTATAAGAAGCCACTGACTTGCTCCTTCCAATATACAGAGGATCTCCAATCCTTCCCTCCACCTGAAAGCTGCTGTGTGTGCTAACCATTAGTCCCTTACTCTCCTCCAATGGCCGACTTCACATTTGCAACAGTCCTCTTTCACATGGTATTTTAAATGTCTCCTATAGTCTGGGCCAAGTCTATATAATAACATTTGAAGGAAAGAAGATGTATAAAAAAGGAGAAAATAAAACCCACAGAGATACCTTAAATTCCCAAGAAATCAGAAAATGTCCGTTTTCCATATAAATAGCTATAAAACCCCAGGAGCCACAGTTACCCCGCAGACCTGTATGTCATTTGCTGGACCACAATATTTTTCACTCTTACTGAACCCTCTTTCTTAAAGATAAATTTTTCTGTTGATAAAGACATGAGTTATTTATCCAAAGTCTTTTTTCAGAAAAACACTTTATTTTTAGGAGTTAGAAAAAATCTAGGTAATTCTACCATAACATACCTTTTACTCCACCGCCCCCTCACCAGCCCTGATAGAGAATGGTGTCAACTGATATTTAACTCTACTGAAATTGGGAAATCATACCTACCCAAGAAGTGAGTTTGCAAGTTTTCAGCTTTCCTTGTTCAGTTATCTAGCTGCCAGTTTGGCTTCCCTTTTAGCATTCTTTTTGATTCTGGTCTTAGAACTTCAACCTTGACTTTGGAAAGGAATCCTTTATTTAAATTTCCAGAGTCAAGTAGCACAAATATATGTTCTTGGCAAGACTGGATGTCTCTGCTTTGATCAATTCACGGTTTATACTTTTTAATTAATAGGAGATTAAAAAAAAACCAACATGGCCAACTAAAAGCATTGTATTCTCTTTAATTTGTTTATGCAAGGAGGAAGCTTTGAAGTAACTTTGAAAGGTGAATCCTATTGCTTTAATATGACAGAACATTTTGTAATTTGTGTTTTCTTCCTACCTAACTGGCTGTCAGAGCAAAAGCAGCAAAACAAAATCATACCCTGGAAGTGATAGCAATAAATTAAGGGTAAGGAAATGCAATAAGCTGATAGAAACTACTTTTGAATTACAGCAAAAAGATCATTTCAAGTTTCAGCTACATTGATTTGCCAGGGATTAGCATTTGTGCATCTGTAGTTTCACTTTGACATGGGGTACTGTCTGTGGCCAGAGTCTTCATGTAGTAAGGAACTGAGAGCATGAAGGTGAGAAGAGGTCCTGATACACTGGAACTTGACCTCAGACTTTGTGGAAAAGGAAGCAAAGGAAACCCAAAAGAGAAGGCACAAAGATGAAGAGGGAGCTGGGGAGAAAGACAAGGACTCCTTGACAGCTCTCTGCTTCACATCTGTTTGCTGCCAGCAGACAGGCGGAGGGCACCCTTGGCCACCCAGAAACCATGCATGCCCCTTTCCCTTCTTACCAGTGTGAGTAGAGATGAAAGTCTGCGTGGAGGTGTGCCTGGTCCAATCACTGCCTAAATTATAATTGAGAAAGTTCACCTGCAAGTTTATTTATTTATTTTTTCAAGCTGGCTTTGTCTGTATCACCAAAATCAGTCTGGGTCATCCCTGCCTCCAGGGGGCGCTCGTTGGCCCCAAGAACTCATTGCACAGAAGGACACTTGATGGCTTGTGCTTCTTGACTTCATTCTTCCAAGGAAGATGCTTATGTGATCATGACATTGACAGAATCTAATTTGTTTCAATCTTGATTTAAAACATGTTACCATGTTCCATAGATGACACACATTTGTTTTTTAATGAATATGTCAATGTAATCTCAAACTATTGTCTAAGACATAGTTGTTCACTCTTGCCATGAAATAGGGGTTAAAGGAAAGCCTTGGGGGGTTCTTAGAATGACACTAACGTGGCATTTTGGCAGGACTCATTAGTATACCAGAACTCTGTCTTAAACCACAGCCACTGATCACCACCACTTTTTAAGTATATGGATACAAATGAAGGACACTACCAAGTGGGATAGTACTACTTTGCTATTAGCCAAGAGTGTTGTCTGAATTCCAGTTCATGGTATCTGCTAAGGTGGATTGTAGAATATGGTCTTAGAGACTTTTCATCTTGTTAAGCTCAAACTTGAACCCTTCACTACAGAACATCTGATGGGATGGAAGAGAATGTAGGCTGCAGTAGGGTCAAGTGGACAGCTAAGAGATACTGGTTGCACTTCGACATCATTGGTGCAAGAGAAAGCCCTCGGAGAGACAATTACATCCAGATGTGTGACCATTTACACCACGGTGGCTAGATAACTAGAATTTCAGGCTCCATTAAGGCCTTGGAATCTAAGTGATAGTAAATTATCTTCACTGGGAGGAAAGAGGGAGAGGGTTAAAATCTTAACAGTCTCATGCCTTAGAAGCCTATACAGTGTGGTTTCTCAGAGAATTTGCTGGATGTGATCTTTAATCAATATTCTTGTCTGTTTTGTCAATATGTAACTATTCATCACAGACAATATGACCAACACTGTGGAAAATATTTTAAAATATAAATAATAATATGTACCCACAGAGTATTGATTATTTATCACACAAGTGAAATAAAATGTATTGAATGTCTCATAAGCTGTATTTCGATTCTTGAAAGTCCATCTTAATTTTTCTCGTTCTTTCTAACACCCTAGCAACCACCCTATATTCTGTAAGATTTTTTTCACATTATAATTTAGCCCAGTGTTCTGAATAGAGGGCAATTTTGCTCCTCAGGGAACATTTGGCAATGTATGTGACTTTTTGGTTGTCACAATTGTGGAGAGGAGGAGGAGGTTGCTATTGGCATCTAGTGGGGCAAGGTCAGGGATGCTGTTAAACATCCTATAAAGTAAAGGATAGTTCCCACAACAAAGAATTATTTGGCTTAAAATGTCAGTAGTGCTAAGGCTAAAAAAGTCAACTTTTTAGCCTATTAAGTCATCTCTCTACTGTATAGACTCTCTCATAGATAAATCTCTGGACATTTTTATTCGCAACTCCACGTATTATTTCCATGGGCATAATATAAATATATATGTAAATATACATGTATATGTAAATCTCTCTCTGTCTCTCGTGTGTGTGTGTGTATGAAACTATATTGGACTTTATATAGGTCAGGACTGTGAGATGGATTTATTTTTCTTTCTAGAAGTGTGCACCAAATTTAAACTTGGGAAAGGGAGAGTAGGAACAACTCAGTTATTTCAAGGATAAATTTGAACATTTCTAGCCAGTGACAGTCTTTTTTCTTCCTCTAATCAGATGGCACAACTTCACTAGATTTTCTTCTAGTAATTATAAAATGCTGTTTTTATTATTGTTACTTTAGTTAGCACTCCTGAGTTTTCTGTCCACACATGTGAAAATCAACATTATTCATTCTTTGACAGAGTAAACGTAATGTTTGTCCCATCACCCTCACCTCCAGTAAAAAGATAACAGAAAACAGATCTGCCAGTAGCCATAAAATAAGTCCCGGCAGGTAAAAATGTTCATTTCTATTTTTAGGAACTAAGCTGTCCTATGAGCTAGAAATATGCATGGAATCTTCAATTTTATTTTGACATTTTAATTTGCCTAACTTATTTTTATTTTCATAAGCTTTATTTTAAAAATTTGTTTCTACGAGCAATTATTTTATTGTTTTCAAAAAATTGTGACTTGTGTTCATTATACAAATTCCAAACAGAGAAGGAGAAATCAAGGCAGACAAACCCTGATTTCCCCAAATTTCAGCATTACTATTTCACGTGCATCCTGACAACTTGCCCTGCATACACACGAAGAGATAGCTGGGTGGATGCATCTGTAAAGAGAGAGGGAACTTTACTATGCAGGAGGTATCTTTATATATTACCTTTAATTTTCCGTGAGTGTAATAGAAGAAAAACTGAAATAAAGCTTAATTAACCTCCAGGCTATGGATACCTGTTTCATAAACATCAGTGACATCAGTTCTTAGTATATTCCTCTTAGGCAGTAGTTTTCAGCCTTGACTGCACACTGGAATCAGCGGAGAATGCTTTAAAACCCAGTCTGCACCCAAGAGCGATTAAATCAGAATCTCACTGGATGGGACTCAGGTATTAGTATTCCTGAAATCTCTCAGGTGATTCCAATGGGCAGCCAAGGATGTGAACACTGATCTAATATTAAGAAAAAGGTAATTATGAAAATATTCGAGTTAAAAATCTGTGTATCTTCATTTTTGAACTCCATAAGTTGGTGCTATGTCATAGGAGATTAACATTCTTAATCTCCTCCCACTCTTCCCACTGCCTCCTCATTTTGTAATATTTTTACTTTGTCAGTGTTTATAAAACATCATGTGTGCCAGTAAAGTTGCCCCAGTCAGAGGAGTATCACCAGAGATGAGAGGGTATATTTTAGAACAATAAAAGAGTGCCTGTATTAATCTGTTCTCATGATACTAATAAAGACATACTCAAGACTGGGTAATTTATAAAGGAAAGAGGCTTCATTGACTCACAGCTCCACATGACTGGTGAGGCCTCACGATCATGGCTGAAGCTGCATGAGGAGCAAAGTCACACCTTACATGGCAGCAGGCAAGGGAGAGTGTGTACAGGGGAACCCCCCTTTATAAAACCATCAGATGATCTCATGAGAACAACGTGGGAAAGACCCACCCCCATGATTCAATTACCTCCCACTGGGTTCTTCCCAAAACACATGGGAATTATAGGGGCTACAATTTCAGATGAGATTTGGGTGGGGACACAGCCAAACCATGTCAGTGCCCAGGTATAGAGAGCAGAGCGTATGAAGAAAGAGTAAGGAATGGCAGTGGGTTATCCATGCAGGGAGAAATCCCGAACCAGAGACTCCCATGTGACTTCTTCCTCTATAATCAATGAATTATATTTACTTTGGGAAAAAGAAAAATTATCAACTGTATCTTAGATATCTTTTTAGACCATGATTTAATGATCGTAATCTGTGGACGAAAGTGCTTCTCTCAGATTGTTTTCAACGACTTACAGGCCAGGGATCCTCTTAAATCTCAGGTGAGAGCTATGGGAATTCTCCTCAGGAAAAGATAATAATGACCCCAATGTACAGGGTCCCGAGTCAATTTGAAACGGTTCATAGACCTCAGGCCAAGAAGAAACCCTGCTTTAGATACTCTGCCTTACCTATTTTCTTCTCTGCTAATTCACTGATCAAACTGCATTAGCAACAATGATACCTTCCCAATGTAGGAATAGGTTTCTGATTGAGGAGGAAATGTAGGAACACATCCCAATGAATGCTACTTGAGAATGTATATCTTTTTAAATTTATTTTTTTATTTTCTTTTTTTTAGTGTTGCTGCCTTGTTCTCATCACAAAAGATTCAAACATACACAAAACATATTGCTGTGTAGCCCAGGCAATTAGGACTACAATAAGGCAAGTGAAGAGGCTTTTTCATAGGGACTAGAATGCAACTTAGGATCTTGTATTAGTCCGTTCTCATGCTGCTAATAAAGACCTACCCAAGATGGCATAATTTATAAAGAAAAAGACATTTAATGGACTCAAAATTCCACATGGCTGGGGAGGACTCACAGTCATGGTGGAAGGTGAAAGAGGGGCAAAGGTACTTCTTACATGGCAGCAGACAAGAGAGCTTGTGCAGGAGAACTCCCATTTACAAAACCATCAGACCTCATGAGATTTATTCGCTATCATAGGAGCAGTATGGGGGAAACTGCCCCCTTGAATCAATTATTTCCACTTGGCTCCGCCCTTGACATGTGGGTATTATTACAGTTCAAAGTGAGATTTGAGTAGGGACATAGCCAAACCATATTAGATCTCAAGGCATTATGTCTATAAAAACAAAGACGGGCCACTTAAGGGAATGCCTGTTAGTCTAGGGTATTTTCAAAGCTGTGCAGGCCTTTTCTGGGCATTGGAAGAAACTCACTTTTCATGAGATACCAGTTACACAACTAAATCCCAATGGGCAGATCAGAATGC
Source organism: Theropithecus gelada (assembly GCF_003255815.1). Classification (NCBI taxonomy): domain Eukaryota; kingdom Metazoa; phylum Chordata; class Mammalia; order Primates; family Cercopithecidae; genus Theropithecus; species Theropithecus gelada. The sequence goes on along the minus strand of NC_037684.1, from coordinate 45,187,051 downwards.
TGAAAGGCTTCCAACATTAATGCTACTGCCACTTCTTTTTGTTCTCTCTGATATAGTCCCTTCCATTCCTATCTTGAAGGCACTGGACAAGACTAGGAATTGACATATTTGGGCTCCATGGTAACTTCCAGACAATTTCCCTACCCCTTTTTTTTTTTTTCTGAAGATTATACCATGAATTGATACTGCATTCTTCCAACCTTGAGGACAGTATCTAACCTTGCTTTGTACCTTCAAAGCCGTCAGTCTTTCCCTTAATCATAAGTATTAAACTCATCCTTGACATGTTTATAGCATTCTGGGGTCAATGTTCCTTTATTTTCTTAGGTCTTTTGATCTCTGTTGTCTCTCTTCATGAACCAGTCCCAAGTGTGGCCACATCTTAGGTCTCATCATTATCAGAGACTGGCCCACTTAGGAGGTCTCAGAATGTGAAAATCCCCTCTCAGAGAATGACCTCCTTTCCATTTGTATTTTCCACCCCATTACACATGCTAGGCATTCTATTCATTTTCAGAGTAATTAAGTCTCGGTTTAACACAACAGAAGCTCATTTCTCATTCACACAAATCCAGTGTGGGTTGGCAGGGTCTCCATCTGGGATCCAGGCTCCTTCTACCTTGTAATATTGTTTCAACCCATACATGGCTTCCAAAAACACTTGAAGAGTGGAAGATTGGGATGGAGAAGACACAGCTACCTTTTTCTGCCTCACACTGCAAGAGATGCCCTTCGTTTCTGTTCCCAGTTTTTTGAAGTGAACGAATCACCTGGCCTCCAAAAAGCTGCCATGGAGGCTTAGAAATGCACAGAATCGGCTGGGCACGGTGGCTCACACCTGTAATCCCAGCACTTTGGGAGGCCATCACGTGGGCAGATCACGAGGTCAGGAGATTGAGACCATCCTGGCTAACACAGTGAGACCCCGTCTCTACTAAAAATACAAAAAAAAAAAAAAAAAAAAAAAAAAATTAGCCGGGCGTGGTGGCGGGCGCCTGTAGTCCCAGCTACACAGGAGGCTGAGGCAGGAGAATGGCCAGAACCCGGGAGGCAGAGCGTGCAGTGAGCCGAGATCGCGCCACTGCACTCCAGCCTGGGTGACAGAGTGAGACTCCGTCTCAAAAAAAAAAAAAAATGCACAGAACCCAGTGGATATTTGTTGGATACTGACTGTATCTGCTGCTCCCTTTGTGCTTTCTAGTCTCCTGAGGTCTTCCCTACATGTCTCTTGTTCTAGCTTCACTTACCTGCCTTATCAGTCAGGACCACGTGGCTAATCAAGTCATGTCACAAAAATACTAATTCTCATAAAAAAGCCAACAAAACTTTCCTCAGAAATTTCTCTGTCCTCGCCTTATCAATCCCATGTTTTATATTCCCAGGCAACCCCCATTGTACTTTATCTCCTCTTCCTTTTATGGTTTTCCAAGTCTGAATAATGCCATAAAATCATGTTAATTTGACTCAAGGAAGATTAACTCTGTGCAATTCCAGGAAGGTCACAATTCATCTCTTGTTGATTTCATATTCACTTCTAGTTGACTTTTTTTTATCTGTGACCATTTAAACCTTTTCCACGTTTTTAAGGTTGCTATCTAATCCATGTCTTCTCAATTTCAGCACATGGATGGATTAATATTCAATGTTAATGAAAGGGTGAAAGGTCTGTGACTAACTTGATGAGAACTTCCTCAGATCTTTTATTCTCAACATTGTCTGTATTTTCATCCGTCTCATCTTCCTTGGTCCCTATTTTTTAAGAAACAGTCTTCTTTCCTTGCTAAAACCACATTCCTTCATTTGTTCTTTTAATTTGCATATCTTCATTAATCATATGGTGCCTTATTCCATAAATAGTCACAATCTTGGGCCAGGCATGGTGGCTCATGCCTGTAATCCAGGCACTTTGGGAGACCGAGGCAGGTTGATCACCTGTGGTCAGGAGTTGGAGACCAGCCTGGCCAACGTGGTGAAATCCTGTTTTTACTAAAAACACAAAAAAATTAACTGGGCGTGGTGGCAGGCACCTGTAATTCCAGCTACTCAGGAGGCTGAGACCTGCAGGAGAATTGCTTGAACCTGGGAGGTGGAGGTTGCAGTGAGCCGAGATCACATCATTGCACTCCAACCTGGGTGACAGAGCAAGACTCTGTCTCAAAAAAAAAAAAAAAAAAAAAGGTCGCAATCTTATTTAAACCTTCCCTTTCCATAGACTTCTTAACCATACACACACCAAATATCTGCTTGGTTCTGATTTTTTTTTTCTCTGATATCCCTTTAGGCTACAGCCTACTTCTCACCTATTTTTCAGTATTAAATATCATAATGGAGAAGTTTGTATCTGATACTTCTTGCAAAATAGCTTCATCTCCAACCACCACCACCACCACATCCTTTGTGTAAAAACTACACATTTAGATGGTTGTTAGTGACTTCCTAATCGCTGGATTCAACAATGTGTCATCATTCTTGATATCATTCAAACTTCAGCAAAGTTTAATCATTTTTACCATTTAGTAATTCCTTTAGCCTAATTTTCATTACATTGTATGTGTAAATTTCTTATGCTTTGGTGATGAATTCTATTTATAATTTTTAGAAATAATTGCTTCCCTCTTCCTACTAAAACTCAGAATCTATTTGTTTCAAATAGAATAAAACTTGACAGAGTCATTATCCATACTGAGCTGTATTTCATGCTATACCTCTTATAGAGGATACTACCTAATGTATCCAATGCTTCACTGCCTGAAGCTAAATATAAATTCCTGCTCTTTCTGGTTTTTATTTCCCTGAAACATGTGGTCTCCAGCTAATTAGTAACAGTCTGAGGAAAATCCCACTATTGCATCCTGGATCTTGTGACCTTTGACACACAAGGGAAACTTTGAACCCATGATGTTTTGATGTTTGAAAATCAAATCCAAATAAAATAAAACCAAAGTGAAGAGCTCTATCTGGAGGTTGCTTATCCACTCAAAATTATTGGAGAGAGGTTTGTCAAAGACCCAAAGTCAAGTCTATGGAGGTGAAAGGAAATAGAAAATTGGTTGTTGTGTTGAAATGTGCTAATTTATATGATGTAAGAAGAGCAAGTGGAAATATGGGTCCAATGTGACACTTTGCAGCTCCTAAGAAAAGTGATATTGGCAATATCCATCTTCTTGAGGATTTTATCTATTTCCAAGCACTCGATCTGAAATTCTGATTGCTAGCAGCAGAATCTTTTGTGGAATGGCATTCTTCTTTGTAATTCAAGATTTTGTCAGAATTTATGCATCTGTGGATTCATTTCCGCTAATATTATTCAACACAGGTGAAACCTGTTTAATTTCCATTTTAAGGTGTTTAGGTTTGAGTTTCAGAAAATGCTAATTAATTATGGATTTGGTTAGTGCTTCTCTTGCTAGTGATTCCCCTACTCATTTTTTTTCATCCTTGGAAATAGCTGTAATTCTTAGCTTCTATATCTATCGGTCCTCTCACCATTGTCCTTTTCCTCCTTATTTTAGACAAGCTTATCAAGTTTGATTTGAAATTACTGATTCAAAATGTCTGCATGTCATTTCTGCTTTTAAAAGTCTACAATGCAGATTTTCATTTTGCCATTGTACTTTTAGTTGCCACGCAATCCTTCCCTGTCTCTTCTGGATTTGTGTGTGTGTGTGTGGTGCGCACGCGTATTGTTTTGTTTGGATTTAGCTTGTTGCCTTTGTTGCTAATTCTTTTTTGTCTACTGATTTCACTTTATTTGTTAACATTAGTCTGTCTGCTTACTTATGGATTTCAACTTTTGCCTTATAGAAGACAATTCTTGCATCCTATTAAGGATTATCTTCTGATTCCTGGATTATATCTTTTTCAGAAGCATATTTTTGTCTGACTTGAGTGTTTTTTTTTTGTTTGTTTGTTTTTGTTTTGAGACAAGGTCTCACTCTGTTACCCAAGCTGGAGTGCAGTGGCATGATCTTGGCTCACTGCTATCTCCACCTACTGGGTTCAGGTAATCCTCCCACCTCAGCCTCCCAAGTAGCTGGGACTAAAGGTGTGCACCACCATGCCCAGCTAATTTTTATATATTTTGTAGAGACAGGGTCTTGCTATATTGCCTGGGCTGGCTCAAACTCTTGGGCTCAAGCAATCAGCCTGCCTTGGCCTCTCAAAGTTCTGGAATTACAGGTGTAAGCCACTGTACCTGTCATGTCCTGGGTTTTTATGAGGTTTTTCTTTTATTTTATTCTGAAGTCCTTCTACCTTTGGGCTACATTTAGTTGTTTTTTCTTTTTATTCTTGTCCTTAGATAAAGAGAAATACATCACTTAGTGTTTGTAAACTGACACGGTGTATAGAATGCTCTTGTTCCTATTCCCGAGATAGTAAAGAACAAGCTGTCAGTTGAGGACTCTGTACATGGTAAACTTCCATCTGTCACAGCTATGCTGCACTGAGGTAAGAGATGCTCCTGTTGCCTTAGTCTATAGAACATATATCTTTGTCTAATGACTTTGAAATAGACTTTTTCTAAAGATACTGACTGTGTTTTAATTATGAATGCATTTTGTAGGGTATGATGACTAAGTCAACCACTGCTGTATGCATTCTCCATCCCTATTCTGAACACTTTCCCTTGGAAATAGAGTCCCAAACAGATGCACTAGTGTAGCATTTGGGAAGAGGGCGAAGTGGAGAAGAGACACACAGATTTCTTGTTATTTCAAAGAAATACTACCTTAAAGTAAAATAATGGTTGTACAATTTTGAAATTGGTAGCCATTTTGCTTTTCTTAGGGAGTAGTTAAAATGGCATGAATATGATGTATGTATAGTCCCTCTTTTATTCAGGCAGGACTCTTTTTCATGTGAAAACAGTCAGTTTTTCTTCCAATTCAATTTTATTCATCTTGTGTCTGATAAAATTTTCTTTCACTTTCAGCAAATTTTTGTCGAGTAATTTGGAGTCTTTATATTATTATGAATTTACTGCTTTATTGAAGGATGGAAGTAGAAGGTTTTTTTCTTTTTTTTTTTTTTTTTAAGATATTTTTAGATATGACTGGGATGTTGATAGAAAGCATGCCAAGCTAAATAACTGTCATTTAGAAAGACCAATACGCTTTCAACCAAATGATATGATTTTCTTTAAAAAGTAAATGTTGGCACAGTGGCTCAAGCCTGTAATCCCAGCACTTTGGGAGGCTGATGCCAGTGGATCACCTGAGGTCAGGAGTTTGAGACCAGCCTGGCCTACATGGTGAAACCCTGTCTCTACTAAAAATACAAAAATTAACTAGGCGTGGTGGTGGGTGCCTGTAATCCCAGCTACTTGGGGAGGTGAGGCAGGAGAATCGCTTGAACCCAGGAAGCAGATGTTGCAGTGAGCCAAGATCATGCCACTGCACTCCAGCCTGGGTGACAAGAGCGAAACTCCATCTGAAAAAATAAAAATAAAATAAGTTATGGTTTCAAATGGCAGAATCTCATTTTTTTATGACTGAATTGTACTCCATTCTGTATATGCACAACATTTTCTTTATCCATTTGTCTGTTGATGGACACCTGGGTTACTTCCAAATCTTGGTTATTGTGAATAGTGCTGCAATAAACGTGAGAGTGCATATATCCCTTCATTAGACTGATTTTCTATCTTTTGGGTATATACCTAGTTTCTACTATGATAGGTACTCATTAGAATCATTAGAATATTAGCTGGATGAAGTGGCTCACACCTGTAATCCCAGCACTTTGAGAGGCTGAGGCAGGCGGATCATTTGAGGCCAGGAGTTCGAGATCAGCCTGGCCAACATAGCGAAACCCCGCCTCTACCAAAAAGACAAAAAATTAGCCAGGGGTGGTGATGCATGCCTGTACTCCCAGCTACCCGGGAGGCTGAGGCAGGAGAATCTCTTGAACTCGGAGGTGGAGGTTGCGGTGAGCTGAGATTGTGCCATTGCACCCCATGGGTGACAGAGTGAGACTCCATCTCAAAAAAAAAAAAGAAAAAAGAAAAAAGAAAAGCTGAACGGAAGCTCCAGAGATCATTAAATCTATCTCCCAGGTTTCCAAAACAACTCTATCTAAATTGGCCTATGTATCTCTCTATAGGAATGAGGACTCCAAAGGGACAGACTCCCTCCCAGGTGACTGCCCCATTTCCCAAGACCCAGTTCTTTCTGGTGCTTGGTTTTAGGTCTAAAGTCTGTGGTCAGATAGGTGATGCCTGTGATCTCTGGAGTAGCCCCCTGCGGATCGTTATGCAAGGAGACTGTCCCCACCAATACCACCAAGCCTAGAGGCAGGTGAAGGTGTTAACCTTCCTGCTCCACTGCCAGCAGGCTACCAGCTCTGTCAGTCTTTGGCTATTTCAATGCCCTGGATCCCAGGCAGCTTGTTATAAGGGCTGGACCTTTTTGTGGGGTCCTCCTGGGAAAAGCCCTCAGTGGCTTTAGGAACATGAAGGATTTGCTCACAGTATCTCAGTCCTCATCCCAGTCTAACCAAGGGTCTGAGAACCAGACCCTGAAAAAATATCTAACTACGGAGATTTTATTTTCCCTAAAATGAATTTCAGTACTTTGATAAGTGTGACTATCCATTGATCCCCAACACACATATTTTAAAGTAAAATTTCAATGACTTGTGAAAAGATAGGCTATTTTAGTAGTAGGAGCAGAGACTTTGCTATCTCTATATCAATGTGGTGCATGTGTATGTATGTTTTTCTTTCACAACTGAAGATTTTTTATAGTTCATTTAGACCAATTCTGCTTGCTTACTTTCCCAGAGGGAGAAATGATTTAGTCTGGATTAGTAGCATAAAATTTGATTTTCTTATGTTTATGTGAACCTCCTGGAGTTATAGGAAGAGGTGGTGATGTGCTGAGATTGGCAATGATTGGTGAAAGCTATTCTGCAGGCGAGTCAAACTGGGATATTAATTTCCAGCACCGGGTATAGATATAGAACATTAAGTATCAATGTTTTCTTGTGAGGAATTTGAGGAAGCACCCACGTTTCAGATGAGGTGAGAGATGGCTTGTAGAGACCCATCACTGGGGCAGGAAGAGCCAGTACCTTCTAAGCACCAATCAAGCAGCTCATTGGCAGACAAGAGCAGCTCATGTGTGACCTGTGGAGTTGGCCTGATTCTGTCCAGAGCTCTGCTTCTTGAAAAAAGGAGGCTGCCTCTCAGTACCCTTGCCAGGTCTGGCAGGGGCTCCTGGAATGCTGCAGATGAGATTGCTGGCAAAAGTGGTCCTGGGCTCATTCTTCTGTGACAAGAGCAAGTGAGGGATGGATGCAGAATGAACTTGGCCCTGAGTCACGCTGGCTTTATAGCAGCTATAAATCTTCTCTTTCTGTTTTTAGAAGCCAGGCCATTACTTGTTCTTTCTGTATCTTCTATCTCTTTCACTGCTGGTGATTTTGAGAGCAGCGTCTGATGTCTTCTTGCATCCTAAATTGATATGATGAAGCTTGGTAAAGAAAATACAATGAGAAAATATGATCATTCACCTGGACATTAAATACTGCTTTTTGTATTCCTTGGTCTTTGAAAGTTCTAGTGAGCAGGTGTCTCAAGAAATCTCACAGGAGATAGCCCAAATATAAACAAACAAACGAAAACACAAAATAACTTTCCTACCATTTGTATCTGTTAGAAAATATAATTTTTTAATTCAAGTCATCCCAATAGACTAGTTTGATATTCAGCATGTTTTACCTGTATGTTTAAAATATTGTTTGTATATTTGACAAATTTACTTATGTGTGGGTATTTGTGTGTATTTGTATATTAATGGATTAATTTTATCCTTAATATCTTTCTGTCTCCATCCCCATTTAAAATTTAAATTTAAGACTGAACTCTCATTCTAATTAACCTCATTAACATCTCTTTTTTAACCCTTTCATAATTAATATCACTGTGCCTAGGCTAACTACATTAGAAATTGAAAGAATATAGCAGATATTGTTGGTTAAATACATCAACCATCCCCTACTTCTTTTTTACTCCTTACAAGCAAAATTAATTCCGTTTTTCTCATCTGTGCTCTGTTTAGGAAATGATGTGTACAATTGTGGCCCACGTGAAGTGTGAGGAAGTGTGCTATGGAGTTCTAGGAAGGATGTGTGGGTAAGTAAGAGAAGGCATCTCAAGAGAAGCCTCCCCTGCCCCCTCATTGGTCATTGCTATGTCTGCTTGTGATGCCTGGACCCTTAGCAGCTGTGTTTCAGTGCTAAAGGGGACAGGCCAAGGACACGGCCAGTAGGGTGAGGATAGAAGAGCAGCAAGAGGGTAGTGATTGGTCCTTGACGGACATCTTCCATCCACTGAATTATTTCGTCCTGGATCTGCTCTACCTGAGACTTACTGACACATAAAATAACAAGGCTCTTTGGCTTATCATTTAACCAGTTTAATGTGAAGTTTTATTTTATAAGGTTGACAACATTCTAATTGAACTGAAGAACAAAACTTACTTGTTAAGCCCTTTGTGTGTCTGTGTGTGTGTGTGTGTGCACGCATTCAAGTTCTAACAGGATTTAAAGTACAAAACGATTGGGGCAGCCCCTGCAGGCCAGGAAGTGTGAACATTGGATTTGCATTCAAACCTCAGTCCTGAAAGTATTTATTTGTCTGGATTGTTTCAGTCAACTCTAGGTGCCTCAGTTGTGTCATTTGTGGGTACAGGATACTAATACTGTCTATCCTCTTCCACTTAAGTTGTAGTCACTACATTGAGCGTATTAATTCAAGAAGAAAATCACTCAATTTCCTCTTTCTGTTCAAATGCACACTGTGGGTATCACACTTTTCTTCCCCTTAAACGGAATCTCAGGCATATCCTAAGAGTGCATGTGTGTTTCTTAGATAATACAAGAACAATTTTCTAGTTATTTTGTTCATAAAAATTGTATCACTCGGCAATTAAAATATAACATCCTGTGTAATCATCACAAACCCTTCGACCCAAAATAGCTTATGGGGCTGGTGTCACATACGTGAAGAAATATGATGATGCTCTTTACGTAGAATATGGCTGGGATTTTGGATTAACATTACCCAAGACTGAGACTAGGAAGAGAAGCAGCTCTTCTACTTAGCCATTATGCAGCAAAGCAGGTTTCTGCTGCTCTCCAAGAAAACTAGGAAGCTCAAGCTGAATCATGCACTTCCTTTTGCATGGGTATTTGAAAGATGGGAGTATATTTCAGTGTGGTAGTCTTTGCAATGGATGGGGCTCGCTCTTCTTGGGATTTCTGTAGTGCTGATTCTGTGCTTTAAGACAAGGTACCAGGTGAATGACTTTTGCCGCACATTGTGATATGGTTTGGTTGTGTCCCCACCCAAATCTCATCTTGAATTGTAGCTCCCATAATTCCCACGTGTTGTGGGAGGGACCTGGTGGGAGATAATTGAAGCATGGGGGCAGTTCCCCCCATACTGTTCCTGTGGTAGTGAATGAGTCTCGTGAGAGCTGATAGTTTTATAAGGAGAAAGTCCTTTCGTTTGCTTCTCATTTTCTCTTTGCTCGCTGCCATGATTGTGAGGCCTCCCCAGTCACATGGAACTGTGAGTCCATTAAACCTCTTTTTCTTTGTAAATTACCCAATCTTGGGTATGTCTTTATCAGCAGCGTGAAAACAGACTAATACACATTGTTAGTTGGAATTCACTATGGTAACCCACAGAGGCCCTAATAATACCCAGGAGTTTGTATCTAGTTTCCCCAGAACAGGCCAAGTCACCCACCACGTTTAATAATGTAGCTTCCTGAGTGCACCTCAGAGTTTAAGTCACCTGTGCGCAAAAGGAACGGCTGCTACTCAAGAGTACTATGAAAGTGACTGAAACTGAGGGTGAATTGGGCATTTTAGTGAAGACCTAAACCCAATTTGGTTTTACTTTTTCTTGCTTTTAGTCTGCTCTTGAAAAATCGTCATAACTGCACAGCTTATCTACGATGTCTACATAACAATAAAAGGTAAAAGACATTTGGGAACGTAGGAATCATTAAACTATTTCTCAATTAAGTGTCATAAACTGCATTCTTTTACCGTAATACTGTTCAAGGGGCAGTAATCAAATTGTATCACATTTTCCACGGATGCTGCCATCAAGGTGTGAAATACTGCCTCCCTGGGGATTGGATGGACTTGGGGTTCAAGGTGAGGTGGCCATTATCCAAGACACCTGCCCCCACTTGAGCTGTACGCACATAAACTGTGACTCACTGACACTCTCTAGTAATCATTAATCTCTTACGTGCTTTTTCTTCTTTACATTTTGGACAAATGACTTTTTAGAAAGATGGAAGGAGCTGTTATCCATAGAAATACCTTGCAGTGATTATCAATAGCTTCATAAGGGAATGATAACCATATTTGAATGTAAAAATGATTACACATAGCTCAAATGCTGCAGAGAGTTAATTGTAAATGTTCCTAACCTATGTCCAACTATCACAGTCTTTTCAAAAGGCACAAAATGATGAAAACCATACAGTATTACTGAAGATGAAGACACAATACAAATACAAAGCATCTTTCGTAGTAGGTTTCTTTTTCTCAGTTTATTATGCTTATTTCATTTCATGTAGTTGTGTTGTATTACCATTTGTCATCTCTGGAAAACAGAACTTTTTCTGCAGAGATCCTTCTTTCTTCAATTCTTTGTTCTCAGAACTCAGCACAGCATTTAACAAATAAATAAAAACAAGGTGATAAGTAAATTGGCTGGGCATGGTGGCTGACACCTATAATCCCAGCACTTTGGGAGGCTGAGATGGGAGGATCACCTGGGCCCCAGAAATCAAGGCTGCAGGGAATTGTGATTGTGTCACTGCACTCTAGCCGAGGTGATAGGGCAAGATTCCATCTCTGAAAACAAGTCAAAACAAAATAAAATTATAAGCAAATAAGAAAGAATATCACTATAGAGACCACAAACACTAGCTTGAGAAGACAGTTTTATTTTTCTTTGGGGCCATTTTAAAAAGTTTTTTATCATTGCATCCATGAAAGATTCTAAGAGAGGCCTATCCTGACAATATAGAACATTGAGAGGATATGTACATTATGTAAATGAGTTACTTAAATTTATGTTTAATTTGTACTCTTCATTGTCTGGGTTGTTAAATGTTTTATGTGTTTATTGGTGTTTCTGCTTGTTTTCCTTTTAAATGCATTTTGTATGCTTCTAATGAAAAATAACGTAATGGAAGAAAACTGAACATACGTAATATTTTAAAACCATTTATTAGGATAATGACATGGTAGTGATGAGAAATAAGAACTCTATTGATGAGAAAGTGAAAGTCAATAGAAGTAAGTGTGGTTTAGTTCTTAGCCAAGCTCCTCCTATTTGGCTGAAGATTCTATGTTGAGCTGTGCCTCATTTTTAAAAAAACTTCGTTTAAAATATGTATTTTTAAGAGACAATAGAGGTTGAAATCTAAGTTATTATGGTCACTAACTCACGAAATAGCTTCAGAGTTCCCGAAGTCTTTTAAATTCCACCTGCTTGTGTTGGCTTTACAATAGCATTACAACCGAATAGGACTGGTGTTCCCTCCCTATAAGCAGTAAATGTAAAGTCAGAAGTCAAACCCTATACTTTAGCTAAATTTACAAAATACTTTCACTTTCTCTTCAGGAGTTGTCAGGTTTCTTGCAAATGGTCTTTCTACTTTTTTAAAAAACATACATTTATTATGGAATTTCTTGTAACATCAAGACCCCTTAAATGGCTTCTGAATCAAGGTTGATTTTCTATGATTTTTGAGGACTGAGACTACTGCATTAAAAAAAAAAAAAAAAAAAGTTTTATCAACTCTTAAAAGGTCCAGCTACCAAAAGGAAGAACATTTCAGCCTTTTGCTTTATGGTTACCAGCTGAAATACAGAACAATAGAATCCAATATATTTTTGAAGTCACTAATATTCAATAAATTATGCCACTGAATTTAGATATACAAAACCCAGAAGGTAGAAAGGGCGTTGCTTATGTCTCTTGTCCTGTCATTGATTCAGGGCTTTTTAAAGATAATAGTCACTACTAAAAAGAATACAAAGTAAATATTTATACTTCTATGTTTTCTAGAATATAGAAGTTTTGGGAATATATTCCATAATCATAAAAAATGTAAATAACCAGACAGAGATGGGTTGCCATTCTTCTTTAAAATTCTTTATGTAAACATGGACTTGTATGGATAAAGGCCAGTTTGGTGGCAGCAAAGGTATCTTTGAACCAGGAGTCTCCGGAGAACACAGCATAATTTATGTTTTTATCCATGCGTGAGGACCTGGGAGAGTTGTTTGTGCCAAACTGTAACTGGGAAATGCAAGAAATATAATGTCAAGATAGAGAGGAGTAAATTGACAAGATTAAACATTTTCCGTTCTGTAAGGTTTACAGGTACAGTAATGCACATTACAGAGCAATGTAAATGAATTCAGCATAATGCAAGGTTTACAGGTGGCGGCCATGGATCAGGAGGCCTTGGTTTGAATCATAGCTCCATGACTCAGTCTGTTTGAATGCTAGTAAGTTGCCCAAAGCTTTTTGAAGCCTGAATTTACTTGTTTGGTAAATGGAGAATAGAGTCCGAGGAAGAAATGCAAGGCTTGTAAAAATTTTGGGTACAATAAATAAGTTATTAGTATTGTTATTATTAAGGTAAAGACCTAGGTACTTGGGTATCAAATATGACACATTACATTTCCCTGATGGGAAATCAATGTCAATACAGGAAGTAATTATTACCCTTTTATCACTTCTATACTTTGTACTTCCGTTTCACTCTAAACAAAAAACCCACCGTCTGCCCTTTTAGCTCAATCTAAATGTAATGCATGTTAAAGACCCCATGGTAAGTAAAATAAGTACTGATTTAGAGCAATCAGTAAAAATCTACCAGGTAGTAAAACCACAGCCTAGTTTCAGTGGGTATCACCTGTCTAATAATTGGCCTTCAAAACCATTTGTAACTTAATCTTGAATTCCACCAGATGCTGTATTTGATGATATAACATTTTTTTTTCTTTAAAATTAAGTATAGCCCACGTACTCGGGATGTACTGTGTTTCCCTTCGCCTTCCCTAATCATAACAAGCCTATGGGATATGCAATCATAGCATAATCGAGGTTTCCCAGATGGTCTGAAATCCGTTACTCAGCATTAATTGTGGGGGGGAAAAAAAAAAACTATCAACTTTCAAAAAGTGGAAACTCCTTTCCAAAGCTAAGCAAAAAGTAAAGGAGCACAAACCATTTGCTAGTTAAAGGAGAGAAGAGAAGAATGTGACTCACTGGTCTTAGGGAACAGAGTAGCAAGAACAACCTCTGAAGTGCAAAGATGTGTCTCATTTTCATATCTGCACAATTAAACTCTGGGGAACTTTTTGCATAGAATGCTCACATGTTATAGTTTGATTCAAAATGAGTTTTATTTTTGCTCCAAATCCTTCTCTTTTTGCATTGTTTTAGGTGTACTTGCCTTATATACCTCTCATCAATTTTAGGAGATCTTTGTCAATATTAATCCATCCCAAAGCCCAATATTACAGTCTATTCTCAACACAGTAGTGAGCACAATCATGCCAAAACTTCAGTGATACGATGCCACCGATGTGCTCAAACCGTTGGAGACTCCCCATCTCCTTCACTGCAAAAGCTCAGTGCCTGGTAATGTCTTCCTCATCTGGTCCCTGGGTGGTGTCTTATCTTCCACCCTCCAGGATTCCCTCACTTCACTCCAGCTGCTTTATCAACCCCCACACCTGCTCATGGTTTTTGCCCTTGCTCCTCGCTCTCCCTGGAACACACTGCTCTGGGGTACCTGCTTTGCCCAACCTTCCACCGCTTTATCTTTTCAGTGAGGATGACTCTGAATACCCCATAGGAAAATGCAGCCCATTCCCCAACACTTCCTAATCCTATAGCTAGCTTTATTTTTCCACATATCAGTTATCACTCTGACATGTTATATATATAATTATATATAATATGTATTGTATAATACATATTGTATATATACTACATATTATACATATATGTACAATATGTATCATATACATATTGTATTATATACATTATAATTATATAATTATACATATTCTAATATGTGTAATATGTATATATATAATATGGATATATAGACAATAATGTATTATATATTATATGTGTAATATGTATATAGTATATATTGTATGTTGTATATATTTAACATACTATATAGTATGTATAATATATATAATTGTATGTAACATAATTGACAAAAACATACAACATATGTATGACAAAATATATTGTCATATATTAATATATTGTAATATATCAATATTAATATATTATAATAATATAATTATAGTAATTATATTTTATTATATCATATAATTTATAATATAATCACTATAATTATATTAATATATAAATATACATTATAATACATTAATATATAATATATTAATAACAATATACAATATATAAATAATATATTAACATATAAATATATAATGACATGTATTATATCATTAATAATATATTAATATAGCATATAAATATTAATACTATATCAATAATGTAGCATATTACTATCAATAATATCAATATCAATAATATAGCATATTAATATTAATATTGTAAAAATATTAATACATCGATAATATTGATGTTAATATATCAATACAGCATGTTAATATTGGCATATTAATATTATCAGTAGCAGCATATTAATATCAATATTGGCATATTAATAATATCAATATCCATATATTGATAATAACGATATATTAATATAGCATATTAGTAATAATATAATACATTATTAAATATTGTATGTTATACATATCATATAATATATTGTATGTTTTCAAAAATTTATCGTCAATGTCCCCCACTGGAATCAAAGTGCCAACATGGCCAGGATTTTTATGCTTTTCTCACCACCTAAAATAGCTCATAGAAGACACTTACTACATATCTGCAGATTTACCTGATTAAGTAGTCACTTGTTCAGCCAACAAGTTTCAGGGAAAGTTGTTTTACTCCGTGTTGCCTATGAACAGAAACTATGGGAGTGATCCTTTAGGCTTGTGATAGATAGAAGCAGTGTCTACTTCCAGAGGTAGAAACTATGGGAGTGACCCTTTCGGCTTGTGATAGATAGAAGCAGTGTCTACTTCCAGAGGTTCAGGGTTAGGGAGCCAATGCTTTCCTCCAGTCTGAAAGACTTTTGTGTGGATGGTGTTGATTATGGATTAATGAGCTTGCAGCTTTGTGACTGCTCATTGCTGCTGGAAAGTAAGTAAAATTTACTGAATAGGATACTCTGTTTCCTGCTAAAATTTAATTTTCTTCTCTCCCGTGTTATCCTCATTTTATTTTGTGCAGAAAATTTATACTAGTCACTCTTGGAATGGAAGAGGCTAGCTAGAGATGCTCTTAGATTGCCCTGCAAATGGAATTAGTCTCCTTTCTCACCCTTAATACTTAACTCCCCTATTTTGAAGACAGGGCCTGGAATTCAATGAGATCTCAAGAAATCCCTTGAAAGGTAGGCAGGGATAATACTCCAAGTCTCAAGAGCCCAGACACTGTCGGGCCCAAATGAAGAGGAGGAAGAATGGGGAGGTGTCATTTGAGGTACTTTGTCTATGCTTGGAAGATTGTCGGGAAGCTCCTGATGAATGAGATGCTAGATGGAGTGTGCTGCATTTCATCCCTGGGCCACGCTGCAAAACGGTGCCACATCTGAGACTGATGGGAAGCAGATGTTTAACTTTGCAGGGAGAAACCTTTCTGAAATACGGAACTGGGGACTCAGATGCCCTTTCTCTTTTGTTCCTCCTCAAAAACAAATCAAGGAGGGAAAATTACACCCAAGTAATGACCCTGCAAGAGAGCTTAACTACAACAGGTTGAAACCGATCCCATATTTTAAGGATTTGTGTAATTTTAAAAGGGGAAAAAAAAGTAATAGACTTTAAAGTTAAGTTCCGCCAATTGGACAGTTTTGGAAATTTTTTTAATGTCAAGTTCCATTACTGCTGTTTTCATGTTTCCTTGTCTCTGTCTCCTCATGTTAATTGTTATTGTCACTCAGATTCCCTGGACTTCTTTTTCTTTTCTTTTCTTCTTCTTTTTTTTTTTTTTTTTTTTTGTATTTTTGCTATAGCTTTCGAAGTTGCTGCTTTACCTTCTCTCTCTCTTTTTTTTTTTAACTACAAACCATCCCATGCTCTACAGCTGATTAATTATTTAAATTCCTTAAATCTTAGCTCTGATCATGCTGTTCTATTCCTTATAAACTCTCAGAGGCTGCCGGTTAGCTACTGGATAAAGTCTCTGTCCTGCAGCCTTGAATTTAAGTCCTTTGTCATTTAGACCCAATATGTGGCAGCTATCTCCCAAGTCATTCTCAATACTCCAGTTAAACAGAAATACATTTTACAACTATGTTTTTTTTTTTTTCTTTTCTTTTTTTTGGTGTTTCAGTAATTTTGCACACTTGTTGTCTTTTTGGTGTGCTTTTGGTCACAATTGTCACCACATCTCATGAACCTTCTGTAATTAGTTTGCTAGGGCTGTCATAACAAAATACCACAGACTGCATGGCTTCAGCAACAGACTTTTATGTTCTGGAGGCTGGAAGTTGAAGATCAAGGTGCCAGAAGGTCTGGTTGCCCCTGAGGCCCCTCTCCTTGGCTTGCAGGTGGCCCCCTTGACTCTGAGTTCTCACATGGTCTTTTCTCTTTTTGTGGGCAATTCCTTATGTCTCTTTCTTTTCTGATAAGGACACCAGTCATGCTGAATTAGGACCCCACTCTAACGGCCTCCTCGTAACTTAGTCACCTTGGTAAAGACCTTATTTGTAAATCTGGTTACATTCTGAGGTACTGGGGATGGAGGCTTCAACAGAGGAATTTTGGGGAGAGACAGTCAATTTGCAACAATCCCTGTGCTTCCAAATCCTACCTCTCAAGAACAAAACTTCCTCCGTTTTGCAAAGCTGATGTGTGTTTAGATTGTCTCATTGATGAAACTCTAGCACAGATTTTTCTTTCAACTGAATTTCTTGGTCTTGATGTAATGCATCTTGGTCTAACGAACAGGTAGATCCTTCAGTTGTGGAGGGAAGAGACTCAGAACTGGGCTAAAAATATCCGCTCTGTCACATAAATATATGTGAACATGGCCAGTTACCTGCCTTCTTTGAGTTATCCTTTCCACTTTTGCAAAAACCAGCTAATAATACTGTCTTAGTTCACTGGTTATGAGGATTAGAAAGGAAATAAACTTCCTGAGGTTCTCTACCTAGCACATAATAAGTGCTCAGTGAATATGGGAAGGAACTATTACTATTGCTGTTATTATTATTATTATGATCATATAATGAGAACACTTAAATTCAAGATTGAAATTTATTTATCTTAGATTTAACATTTAAGATACAATTTTTTAATAAATTGATTGTCTATATAATTATATAGTATAATATTATTTGTAAATCAATTATGAAGACTGCAGGATGCTTGGAGTGGTAGAACTTATTTATTTATTTATTTATTTATTTTTGAGACGGAGTCTTGCTCTGTTGCCCAGGCTGGAGTGCAGTGGTGCGATCTTGGCTCACTGCAAGCTCCACCTCCCCGGTTTACGCCATTTTCCTGCCTCAGCCTCCCGAGTAGCTGGGACTACAGGTGCCCGCCACCACGCCTGGCTAATGTTTTTGTATTTTTAGTAGAGACAGGGTTTCACAGTGTTAGCCAGGATGGTCTCGATCTCCTGACCTCGTGATCCGCCCGTCTCGGCCTCCCAAAGTGCTGGGATTACAGGCTTGAGCCACCGCGCCCGGCCCAGAACTTATTTATAATTGAGGCTCAGGATGTTACACAATTTGAAAAGGTAATGTAATTTAAAACTCACTTTGGGATTGTGTGGCTGAAGGATTTTTAATCCAGAAAAAAACATTTTGCACCATAAATTAAAATATTTAGTAAATTGTATTTCTTAGCAACATGATAATTGTTATTATTGATACTGTTATTACAGGCATCAATATATATTATTTTATTTAGGTGTCACAGGAAGTAAGCAGTATTTCACAGGTTATCTACACATGGAAATCGAGGCTTACAGTGGTTAACTACCTGCCCGTGGTCAAGGTCTAACAGACGTCGCTCTGACTCCTTATTGGTCTTCACCCAAACCTACACCGAACTCCTGATCTGGAATCATATCTGCTCAATTGCAAGATGGCGTCTCAGTCAGAGGCTATTTGAACTACTCCACCCTATAACATACCTTTGATTTTTTTTTTTAAGAGGGTCTGGCTCTGTAGCCCAGGCTGGAGTGGCATGATCTTGGCTCACTGCAACATCTGCCTCCTGGGCTGGAGAGATCCTCCTAAAGTAACGATTGTTTCCCATTTTATAGATGATGAAACTGAGAGACTCACAGATTGTCACTTAAGTTTACACAAATAAGTAACTGAGCCAGGATGAGAATCCACTCCGCCTGAATTCAGATTCCATCTTCTTTTACTACACTACCTCACAAAATAAAACTTACCTGCAGTCCTGGGCTGAATGAGGCTTCTTAAAGCCTCTGATATAATATGTACTGTGAGTCTCCAGGAGGAAGTTACTGCAAGCATTGCTTCCTGAAAATATTTGCTAGTATTATTTCCCCAGGAGCATATTTTAGGAATTCTGTTATTAGGAATACACTGAAAACTGCTATTTTTAGGCATAGATATGTTTTGGAGTGGCAATGTATTATTAATATTGGATTTTATAGTCTCCTCTTCTTTCAAACTGTTTATGGCATGTAATTTATCAAGTCATTTGCATGTCTTTTAACATCTGAATATGTGTTTGATGAAGTCTTTCATTTTTCCCCACTGGAAAATGGGAGATATCAAACCAAAATGTTTTTCTTTTTAGACAGTATTATACTATGCTTAAAACTTAAAAGTTTCCATGCTAATCTTTTCTATGCTATGCTAAAAGTATTCCATGCTAAAAATGTAAAAATTTTCTTTTAAGGCAGTATGCTATGTTTGGCTTAAAAATATCTAAGGTGCATTGATAAGGATTTCTATAGCTATAAAGTTTAGTATGAGTTCTGAGGCAGTAAACCTTCTTGTTTCATTTTGTTTTTTTTTTTTTTAATCTGTTGGATTTGGAAAATAATTCTCATGGTCCTCAATTTGATGGTGAGAGTATATTCAAAATTTTTCCAGATTTTATATTTCAATGAAATCTAAGAAGTTCTGAAATATTTATTGTGTACAGAACATTATAGAAAGTCTAAGGGATATTTGAGTAAGTATGATTACTATTCTAAGAATCTCATAGCCTGATATTTTATATACACATAATTTTCTGTAAGAAATATCAAACAAGATTAGATTAAACATGACAAAGAGCCAGCA
Organism: Theropithecus gelada; assembly: GCF_003255815.1. NCBI lineage: Eukaryota > Metazoa > Chordata > Mammalia > Primates > Cercopithecidae > Theropithecus > Theropithecus gelada. Next base: position 45,167,609 of record NC_037684.1, on the reverse strand, counting down.
ACAGTGCTGAACTCATCTCAGCACTGACTATTCAGCAGTCTAACTCCCCCTGACAGAAGGTGGTCTAACATACCACGTAGGAAAGCCAAGGGTGTGTTTCTTTACAAGAAAAGCCTCAGAGGATAATAAAGTCTTGAACCAACATCTCCAAACGAATGCATTTTTCAAGGCATGCTAAGATTGGCAAAGTATGGGCTGCCCTGGCACTCGTGTTTATATTGCATGGCAAATAGCTGTCTCAGTTCTACATGACTTAAAGTCCTAAACTGTTATGGTGGAAAAGAAATTTTCAACATTCTTTTTTCCAAATCCCACACATTTAAAAAAAAAAAAAAAAAGCACAGATTCAAGACACATGCACCCTGCTGGGAATCTATCCCCTATGTGTGGGCACTGACCGCTCCTTTTGGAATTTGCTTGTGTGTAGGAAGCATGCAGTATATTAGTTTTTGGAAACTCGATACCAGCAATGGACAGGTAAAGAAACACGAGCCAAGTTAACTTTTTTAAAGAAGTTACTTTGTGGATGTTTCAGAAAAGTAACGGGTTTTTTGAAACTGAATTTCAAAAATTCAGTACTTGGAATTAGAATAAGCCTTGTCCTGTTTGGTTTCTCTTACCCTCATGCCTCAAGAAGCTCACAAGCATGCCTATAAATCTTGGGATGAAACAAGCACAGAATTGTAATCCCTTTTGTAAAAGTTAAGAGAATTTTGTGCGTGTGCTCTGTCTCTGTCTCCCTGTGTGTGTGTAAACCTTATTTGTTGTTAGAATAGCCAATGTAAGATCAGAATATCTGCATTCAAATTTCTGATTTATTTAGAGAAATTACTTATACTGTACAGACCTATGTTTCTCTGTTTGTAAAACAGGAGTAAAAATGCCTATCATAGCCTGTGTTATAGACAGTGGAACACAGAATCAAAATGGCAGATTTGAGACAACAGTACAATAACTTTATAGAAATCTTATGAATGAATTAAAACTATGTTCATGGACAAGAAGTGGAAAGAACTAGAGTGAGGGCAATGTGAAGTTTTAGACTGATAAAGTATGGGTGATTTTCACTTCTCTTTACAATAGTTAATGTAGATTTGTATTCTGTTTGGGACATACAAATACTAGGGAATTCAGCTTTCAGCAAGGCTAAGCAGCTCATATCAGACCGACACTCTTATAGGTAACAACTAGGAATTCTTGACAATATACAAAATGTAAATACATAAAGGGAATACTAGTGACTAAAGGCAGACAAATTGTAAAAGGCAGAGGTTGATTTTTTTTTTTTTTTCTTTTTTGAGATGGAGTTTTGCTCTTGTTGCCCAGGCTGGAGTGCAGTGGTGCAATCTTGGCTGACTGCAACCTCCACCTCCCAGGTTTAAGTGATTCTCCTGCCTCAGGTTCGTGAGTAGCGGGGATTACAGATGCCTGCCACCACACCCAGCTAGTTTTTGTATTTTTAGTAGAGATGGGATTTCACCATGTTGGCCAGGCTGGTCTTGAACTCCTGACCTCGTGATCCGTCTGCCTCAGCCTCCCAAAGTGCTGGGATTACAGGCGTGAGCCACCATGCCTGGCCAGAAGTTGATATTTGAAAGATGATGACAGCACATAGGGTTAGTTTACTATTTTTACGAGTTTTTTAGCTGAGGGCAGACTCCCATCTGTAATATAGGAGTAACTGAAGTTCAGATACACAACTGTCAGTCATATTGGCTCAAAAAGCCAGTAGGAAAGCCAGAGGAAAGGGTCTAGGGTGATCACAACATCTGGAAAGTGGGAGAGGAGAATCCTAGAAAGGGAAAACTTTAATTTTTATATTTAAACTGTTCCCACATTTCTAACTTATCCCTGAACCACACATACTCAAGGAAGGACCCCCAAGTTGCTTAGCTAAAGCTGGAAAGAAAAACAAGAATCCTAGAATTCAATTTGACGTTTGAATTTAGTCAAGTAATACCTGCTTAAGAAATACAATTACCCTGGCTTGGTCTGTGCCTTGTTGCAAAAGGAGCTGAGTATGTTACAGCCAGGAAGGAGTTGAAGGGAGAAGGGGAAAAGAACCGATTCTGTCCGACATTGTTTTGCTATAATAAAGAATGCTTACATACACACACAAATGCAAGCATTATTGTACCCTGAATATATATATTCAGGGCACAAAACAAAATTACATATATATGTATATGTATATTTTCAGGGCATAAACAAAAATTACTTTACATATATATATATTTTCAGGGCACAAACCAAAATTACTTTATATATGAAGAAAAAAAATGTATACCATTCCCAAGTGGTGGTGGGGGGTAATTAATCAATTAATGAGACTGATCTTGAGGTGACCCAGAACTGAAAATAATCTGGCAAGACTTTAAAGCAGCTGTTATACTTATGATTAAGGGCTTAAAGGGAAACATGGTTGTAATAAATGAGAAGATAGCAAACATAAAAGAATAATTATTCCAAATCAAAAGCCTAGATAAAGATAAAATATTAGCAGTAGAGAAAAACTGGGAGCAAATTTCACATTTCTTCATCAAGCTTATTTGCAACATTATAATATTTTAACATATATTTGGGAATGTTTCTACAAAGTTGGTATTCAACTAACGTGTAATACCTATTGTCAAAAATATGTAGCTGTAGAGAAAGAAGGAAAAGAGTAAAGTGATACAACAAAGTGTTAGAAGAGGTAATACTATTAATAATAAAAATGTAAGCCTGTATTTAATGTTTTCTGCATTGCATATCCCATGCTAAGTACTTATCCAATTATTCATTTTCCAATTTAACGTCCTAGTGTTACAGATTAGAAAACTGAGGTTTAGAAAATTTAGATTATCTCACCCATTATCCCTTAGCCAGGAGAAAGTTGGTTCTTTCAGCCTTCACTCTCTGATGCAGCAACCTGGTCAAAAAACAAACGAGGAGCAGTTTTCTCTTGTTTACAGGAGCAGGAGCAGTTCTCTCTTGTTTATAGGAGCAGGAGCAGTTCTCTCTTATTTATAGGATCATGCTGAATGATTGTGTCTACAAAGGTGTAGGAGACTGGGGAGAATATAACAAAGTATTTTTTACCCAGTTTTTAAAAAATGGCTTCTCTACCTAAGGCTTTTGGTATAAATGTTTCTAATAGAACTAAAAATCTGTCATTTCTTCATTAGAGACAAGAATGAAAAACAAATATCCCTGAGAGAGAAAACCATCTGATTTTAAATAATTTGAAGGTATAAAGCTATCTACTTTCATTCCTGGATGAGACTGTGTTAATAACAATTGTTTATTGAGAGTATATTATAGACCAGGCACATTGCTAGGTAATTTATAAATACATGATGTATTTTACTCATCATAACCCTATGGAATATGCACTATTATCCTAGCTTACATAAATAAAAACTGAGGCTTAATGAGGTTAAAGCACTTGCCTAATATCATGGTTTCAAAATGGCAGAAGTGAATTAAAAACAGGGCGTGGTGGACCCCCAATTCTGTATTCTCAGGTTTCACCAACTGCAGAGTATGCTGGTGTCTAAATTTAAAGGAGGCAGAGAAGATGTAGAGAGAAGGAAGCTAGAATGTTGAAAAGGGAGATGGTGATACTGGAAACAAGCTTTTCTCTCTGATAATATTTTCTGAGGCTGTGCTGTGAGTGATGTAAGCTCATATATGAAGGGCCCAAAGAGAAAAAAGCGTAGAAAGACTTTAAAAATGGTGTGACTGATTCGTGGAAACATTCTCCCAACTTCCACATGATTCATGAATCATTCATGAATTCTTCTAATTCTTTCTCCTTGAAGTCTTCAAATATGCTTCTTCATATTCACTTCCCCAACATTGTCAAGGCCACCAGTATCACTTATATTTTCTAGTTCCTGCCCTTGTCCAAATCATTGTTTTTATCACCAAAGGGTACTCTTTCTAAAACAAAAATCCAATCTGAGCACCTTTAGCTCCAACATTTTAGCGACAGCTCAAATCCCTCATCTAAAGTTCAAACTCTTTTATGCAATTTATTGAATTGATTAGCCTTGTAATGTTGGACATACATTTTAAGTTTTTACTGTCACAGAAAACGCTTTGATGAGAATTTCTCTATACATCTTTAAGTACATCCAAAACTATGTTATTGCAGGACTAAACGTCATGCTCACTATTCAATCCACTTTGCGTACTTATGATTCCACCATCTTTAAAATCCCTTGGCTTGGCTGAGGGTCCAGGTCTGGCCTGATATGATGACAGTCACAGCTACATTTTTCTTCCTAAGACACACAGCATGATAATCAATGGGGCCCCCATAGTGAGGCACCAGAAACAATAACTCAGTACTCTTTGGTGTAGAAGCATATTCTCATACGGAAAGGGGAAGAATGTGGAGAAGAAAATGGCAAGCATGACCATGAAAATGATTCTTGCTTTGCCCTCAAGGAAATTGTCTAGGAAGACTCCAAGGAACACTGTGAGGACAGTATTTTGGAATAGATAGAGGGGTGGTGGAAACTCAGAGGAGCTATAGCAGCTGGAACACAAAACAAAGATGGGAAAGACAAAGGAAACTTAATTCACAGAATCTTAAAACTTAGTAATGAAAAGAGCCTGACCCATTTATCTTTTACAGCTTTCTACTTAAAGATGATGATTCAGCAGCCAAGGAGGTCAAGTGACTGCCTTAATGTTGCACAGACAATAAGTGGCACAGTGGGATGTAATATTAAAAAGGAACATATTGAATGCATTTCAGTTATGCTAAACTTCTACCCAGGCTGGAAATGGCACTTAGGAAGACAGTCCCTAGGAAAACTGATTGACACAGAGGGCAATGACAGATAACACCTGAATTTTCTGGAAGAAAAATTGCAGATAAGCATCCCTACTGTTTCAACTTCTCTTTCTAAAACAGAAACCTCCCCAAAAGTTAAGAAATAAATAAAAGCAAAAATATCAGGAAGATGTGCATAGAATTTTCCAATCCCACTTCTGGGTATATATCCAAAGGAATTAAAATCAGGATCTCAAAGAGATAGTTGTACTCCAATGTTCATTGCAGTATTATTCACAATAGCCAAGTTGGGGAAGCAAGCTAAATGTCCATCAACAGATGAATAGATTAAAAATGTAATATATATATTACATTATATAGATATATGTATATATGAGATATACATGCATGTGTGTGTATATACATATATACATATGTGTGTATATATTATATATAATATGTAACATACTATATATTGTATATAACATATATATTATATATATATAATTATATATAATCTGGCCTTGAAAATGAAGGAAATCATGCCAGTTGCAACAGCATGGATAAACTTGGAGGACATTATGCTAAGTGAAATAAGACAGGCACAGATGGAAAAATACTACATGATACTACTTATATGAAAAATCTAAAATTGTCAAACTCATAGAAGCACACAATGGAATAGTGGTTGCCAGGGGATGGGGAGGAGGGGGAAACAGACATTAGCCAAAGGTACAAATATTATTAGCCAAATTATTATATTAGATATTAGCCAAAGGGTACAAAGTTTTGGTTATACAAGATAAATAAGTCCTAGAGATCTGTACAGTATAGGTGCCTATAGTTAACATTGTATTATATACTTAGAAATTTACTAAAAGTGTAGATTATATGCTAAGTATTCTCACTACTACTGATAATAAGAGCAGGAGCAAATTTTTGGAGGTGATAGATTTATGGCATAGATTGCAGTGATGGTTTCATGGATGTATACTTGTCTCTAAACTCATCAAGTTGTATATATTATGTACAGTTTTTGTATGTCAAATAATATAAGTCAATTAAAAAGAATATTAATTTGGAAATAAAAAATGTCTGTGATTTGAAATAATCAATGGAACAGGGCATTTACTAGAATAACAATAAATAATTTTGAGAGCCCACTCAGAAGTTAGAGATGCTAGAATTTAATGATATATAGACTGAAAAAGAAATCTAGGGCCATATCATACATTAAAGTGAAAGTGGAAAGGAAGCAAAGAATCTGCTGGGATTTCAAAAAGAGGCATGCATATGTTAAGAGAAGGGATTGAACTTGGACTCAGAAGAGTGAGGTCAAGTAAAACATCATCCTCTGACCTTCCTTCTTCCTTTCTCTTTTTCATTCCAATTGGTCTCCTTCAAACATTTGTCCATTCTCTTCCCACCCTCATAACATAATGTTAACTTGTTCTGTGTTTTGGAATTATAGTCAGATTATTTATTTCCCCAATAACAGACAGAGAAAGAGAGTAAGATAAGTTTACCTAAGCTGATGTAGTTGGAAATGATTTGTTGATTTCGAAACAAAATCAACTGACTTGGGGATGGGGGAAGAGGCATCATTAAATCCTTGAGAAATGGAAGTGTTCTTGAATAAATGAGCTCACTTCTGAATTTTACAAGAAACTTTCAGATCTTTAAATAAGCTCTTGGCTGACAAATGTATTCAAGTGTATGAAAAGGGCGTATTGGTTTGCAGAAGGGGAAGAATAAACACTCTAAGCAATATCAAACACCAAATATGAAATATTTGTGGGAATATTATTATAAAGTCTAGCTGCAGTAGGTGGCAGAATGATACATGAGGCCCAAGCATTAATGAAAGGAAGATGGCGTTCTACTTACTTCAAGAGAAATGGTGAAATAGCTGCAAGAAGAGAGATGGCCAGATCACCCAGGGAGCATGGACCAAGACCAGACCAAGTCTCCTCCAGAAGACAAGGAAGCTTGTGTGTAAGAGTCAAGGAACTGTGTGGGCAGGACTCAGGAATATGTACTTTTTCCATGTTTCCAAAGAGTATAGAGAGAATGTTAGGAGAATATGCTCCAATGGCCTGAAATCATAGATTTTGTCTGTTTTCCTTTGTAGAATGGGTCCAGGTCTGACTTGGAAGCCCAGAGAAGTCTTCCTAGACAGTCTCTTCCCTCTTACCACTACCCACCATCCCCATTCAGCAACTGCTAGATTCTATCCACTTTCCTTCTCTAAAAGATTCTAAGTCTACATGGCAGTGTTGCCTCTTTCAAGCCCTGGTACTTTTTCACCCATATTGCTGTAATATTCACATATAATGCTGCAGCCAGACTAATCTTTCAGACAAGGCAAATCAAATGAAATCTTATTGGCCTCCTACTTAAATTTCTCCAGCAATTCCCCATTGCTTTAAGGATCGGGTTTTACATTATAACATAGAAGGTCTTTTATGATCTAGCTCATACCTAATTCAACTCCCATCCATCACCAAACCTTGCCAAATCTACATGCGTGTGTGCTAACACATGTATGCACACATATACACATACAGCCCTACTGTATTAAAATACTGAGCTACTTACAGTTCTCTAAATATGCTACAGTCTACTTCGTTTTAGCACATGCTACTTTTGAAAGAAAAGCTGTTAATACTGTATTCTACTGTTTAAATTCTCAGCTTTAATATAACCTCTTCCTGGAAGCCTTATCATAGCAGGGGATTCAATGACTGTCACAGTAGTGATCATAATCTATTAAAATAAAATGATAACTCATCTACCCTTCACCATGTGGCTTGAGTGCATGGAGAACAGGGATTGCCTCTTTAACTCTCTTTATAGATTTTCAATAATTGCTATATAAAAGGCTAGATCAATGAAGCTCAAAGCAAAATGTTTTTCTTATAAATTATGCAGTTGATGTGTGATCTGGGATTTGATCCTGTACTGGCATAAAGGGGGAGGAAAGCGATGAAGGACATTATTGAGATTGTTGAATATGCTTTGATAATTTTGTGTTATATAAGAGAATATTCCCGTTCCTAAGAAATACACAATACCATCACGTACGATAAGGTGGCATGATGTCTTCAACTACTCTCTAAGGTTCATCAAAATGATATAGCTGTACAGACAGAAAGATTGCTAATGCAAGTGGGGAAAAGATTAAAAATTGGTGAATATGAGTAAAGGACATGTGAGAGTCCCTATTCTTGCACAGTTTAAGTTTTTATAAATTCAACATTACATCAAAATCAAAAGTTGAAATAATAGTTCAGAAGGATCCTCTAAGAAACTGAGAGATAGTAGAAACCAAATGTGAAGAAGCCTGCCCTTCACTATAAAAGTGTCGATAAGAAGAAAAAAGTTCATAGAAAAAAAGATGACGAGACGTTCCTTAAATTTATAAGAGTAGTTTTCTCTCTTCTGTTTCTTTGATGATATTGGAACTCCTGCGTCTAATATTCTTCACCTGCTCTTATATTCCTTGACTGCACAGGCTCTTATCTTACCTTCTTCTGAACATCTCTCTGACAAGCACCGTCCCAGTCAGATCTCACCTTCTTTGCCTTCTACAAGACTTATCTCTACCTTTGATACTGGAATTCAATCATAGCTGAATTCGATATATGAACTATAGTTGTCTGTAATGTTTTCATTTCTCCTTGGTTGTTCATTTAGAGTTTAATGTCTTTGAGGACATGAACTGTGTTGGGGTGTTCCCACATTGCCTCACTTGCTCTGATGAGAAGGATGTAAGATGTGCTAGACCTTTTGAGAAACCACTTTCTTTGTGAATATTTATAATATTTGAGAAACAAATATTGTAAAATTGAATGGATGAGCAGCAGTTTGGTGCAGTGAAAAGAATAAAGAAAGGACAGGGAGCCAGGAGACCCAGTAGTATGTCTGTAGATGAATCTTCCACCTCTTGATTTCAATGTCATAGTTTAAAAAAATGAAAATTGGACTGTATGACTGCTAAGATTCAGTCTTGTCCTGAAGGTCTATGCTTACACACACAATGAAGAAATATAATCGCAGAACAATCATGCATAATATGGTATGCAAATAAACTATAAGGAAACAAAAACATGAATAGTTACCTGAAGTAGACAGGTACAAATGACTTTTTATTACTGCCTAAGACAAAAGGAACAACCCTTCAAAGACAAAATGCTGCAATCAGTCCATAAAAATCCTAAGTCATCATGGATGAAAGGAAGAAAAACAAATAATGGAAGAGGAATGCATATGTTTATCATTGAGAAATTAGACGAACTGTCATATATTCATTCAATGAAGTGCTATATAGCTGTTATTATGACTTAGGGCTATATGTGACATATGGATGACACTGAATGCTGTGCATAAATATAGGATAAAAAAGTTACATATGGATATGTACTGTATCTACATTGAAAAATACTATGTAAAAATACACACATGAAGGAAAACAATGAATACCACATTTTGGAAAGTGGTGACCTTTGGGAGAAGTGTAATTTGGGGAACCTGGTGTACAAGGAGCAACTTTAGAAGCATTTCCTACTTAAATGAAATTTGAAACAATTAAGAAAAATGCGAAGATTTGAGAATGCTGGGTGAGTAAAAGTAAAAATGGTGTTTCTGACATTTCATTATTCATTATAACATTCTGAGGGTTTTGACTATTTCATAATGAAAGACCATATCCAAGAACAAGAGGAGAGGCAGTAAAAGAGGAGAATGAAGGTGTCTCAAAGTCTTAGGGGTTAAAATATTTCAGAAAGGAGATTTTTAAAAAGAGGAACAAGAAGGAATAAAGCTAGATGCAACACAGAAGTGCTTCTGCAAGTTTCCTTGAATAACCATAGATGTGGAATAAGAACGCTCCCATGAGCATTCTAAAGACAGAGCTGCCATCTTTCTGTGGATTAAGAGAGAATTGAACTGTATATTTCTAATGCATGCTGTTTGAATTCAAGCATCCAGGTTTTAGAGTATAAATCAAACTTTCTTTTTTCCTGTCTTCAGCAAAAACTGCTTTGCTTAAGTTTTATAAATGGATGTAGCCTTATTTGGGAGATGGTTTTTTCCTCTCTGGGGAATGTGAGCAAAAGTGCTGCGTGGCCATTGTTTCTGACAGTTCATTTATGCAGATGAAACAATCCATTCATTTGGTGAATCCATGGAATTAATGGCTTCCACTTTGTACTTTTTGAAAAATATACAGCGTTTCAGGCCTCTGGATTTACATTCTACAGACTTTCTGGTATAATGGAATAGTTTCAGGTCCCTTGAGGGCAGGCATATGGCTCTGCAAAAGTGTTGATGGCTTTCCTGACACACAGGCGTGTGCATTTCTAAATGTTCTCACTTGGGGTAGTTTTTTAAACAGCCCTTTGACACAGTGTGGAAGAAATGCTTCTCAGTGACCATTTCTGAGGAAAGTTGCTTATAGACTTGAGCCCTAGTGCTGAAATATGACCAACTCATCTTCTCCTTCAGGCAAGAGGCTTCTAAATGGAGAGTGAGTAAGTATTTTTTGTAGCAATTTAATGAAAACCTTTTTTTGGAACAAAAATCCTTAAAATGCGATTTTTTTTTCCTTTTATATCTAATTTGGCATTTGTGGGAATTAGTATTTAGCACACTGATAATTAACATAATGTGATCATATACGAGGTGGGAGGGAGTTTATCAATTAGCCATTGCCCCACAAAAATATCATAATTCTCCACTATATTTTATTTTATTTCTTTATTTTTGAAACAAAGTCTTGCTCTGTCACCCAGGCTAGGGTGCAGTGGCGTGATCTCGGCTCACTGCAACCTCTGCCTGCTGGGTTCAAGTGATTCTCCTGCCTCAGCCTCCCAAGTATCTGGGATCACAGGCACCGTCCACCATGCCTGGCTAATTTTTGTATTTTTGGTAGAGTTGGGGTTTCACCATGTTGGCCAGGCTGGTCTCGAACTTCTGACCTCAAGTGATCCGCCCACCTTGGCCTCCTAAAATGCTGGGATTGCAGACGTGAGCCACCACGTCTGCCCTATATTTAAAAATGATGTTATGATTGGAATCATTCTTACCTCTAATAGGAATAATTGCATTCTGCCACTGAGGTCTTACTAGGTCTCCACTATCTGGTGGCTGTGAGTAGCCCAGTTACTTTAGGAACAAATGCACCATGATTAAACAATTAGTGACAAATCTATGGCACTTTTATTTTTATTATTTTATTTATTAAAATTTTTCTTATTTCAATAGCTTTAGGGCTACAAGTGGTTTTTGATTACATGAATGAATTGTATATTAGTGAAGTCTAGGCTTTTAGTGTACTCATCACCCACATAGTGTACACTGTACCCAATAGGTAGTTTTTCATCTCATGTTCTCCTCCCACCCTCTCCCTTTCTAGTATCCAATGTTCATTATACCACTGTGAACATGCAGTATTTGGTTTTTCATTCCTGAGTTACTTTGCTTAGGACAGTGGCCTCTAGTTCCATCCAAATTGCTGCACAAGATATTCCATTCGTTTTATGGCTGAGTAGTATTCCATGGTGTGTGTGTGTGTGTGTGTGTGTGTGTGTGTGTGTGTGTGTACCACATTTTCTTTATCCACACATTGGTTGATGGGCACTTAGGTCGATTTCATATCTTTGCAATTGTGAATTGTGCTGGGATAAACCTACGAGTGCAAGTGTCTTTTTGATATAATGACTTCTTTTTCTTTGAGTAGATATCCAGTAGTGGGATTCCTGAAATAAATGGTAGATCCACTTTTAGTTTTTTTTAGAACTCTTCAGACTATTTTCCGTATAGGATGTACTAATTTACATACCCACCAACAGTGTATAAGTGTTTCATTTTCACCACATCTGTGCCAACATCCATTTTTTTTTTGACTGTGTAATAATTACTATTCTGACTGGGGTGAGGTGATATCTCATTGTGGTTTCAATTCGCATTTCCCTGATGATTAGTGGTGTTGAGCATTTTTTTCATATGTTTGTTGGCCATTTCTATATCCTCTTTTGAAAAATGTCTGTTCACGTTATTTGCCCAGTTTTTAATAGGATTATTTTATCATTTCTTGATGGTTTGAGTTTCTTATAGATTTTGGATGTTGATTCTTTGTCAGATGTATAATTTGCCAATATTTTCTCCCATTCTGTATGTCGTCTGTTTATTTGTTGAGTGTTTCTTCTGCTGTACAGAAGCCTTTTAGTTTAAGTCCCATTGATTTATTTTTGTTGTTGTTGCATTTGCTTTTGGGGTCTTAGTCATAAGTTATTTGCCCAGATCAATATCCTATGACATTTTTAGATATTCAATATCAAGTTCATAAATATATTATAACACATGAAAAGTAAAATTAATAACTGCCTAGGAGGACAAATTGCAGAGTTACAATAAAGGTATTATCTAACTGATACTTTTAAATCTTCCTAGAAATTTTTAAAAAGTGATTTATATCCTTTTAAGAATGGAGTGCTATATATTGCTGTCTTTTTTCATCCAGATCATTGATAGGATTTGTATATTTTATTTTGCTCACTGTCACTGCTTTTCCTTCAATACTATTAAGTTTATTCAATGAATAAATTACAGAAACATTCACTTATTCATTCAAAACCAGTGTCATCTTATACCAACTACTTTGCTACAAATAAGACATGCTCCCCATAGTGAAAGTGCCTTCAGTCTAAGTGGAAGGGTAGCTGGGGGGCAGATCCAAAAATTATTCAGCACTAGACATTTATTACATTTTGATGTACACTGTATTCCTTTCTTTAGGGAATTGCTCTGTTCCCTAACCCATGTGATTTTTTAAATCTATCACCCCTACCAAAAGTTGAGCATGTGAATCACACTGGACAATCAGAATAATTCATTCCTTGAGACTTCATGATTAGTGCCACATAATGCAAATGTGAACAATCAGAGCCCTTCTTTGCAAACTGCTATGGGCAGAGGCAGGGCTGGGGAAAGGGGAGAGGGAGAGAGAGAGAGAAAGAGAAATAAAGAATCTTACTTTTTGAGATCAGATGCTCAGAATGGTACCATGTGATTCAGGAGATGCTCCAGGTTCTCTTGCTGCCCTGCAGAGAGATTCTGTACTGCAGTGAAGTAGAGAGAAAGAGATCAAAGAAGTCAGGAGAGAGAGGAACACACTTCTGAAGACATCCTTGATCAAAGTTACATGTCTGAAGCCAGTTCTACCCCCATAGATTTCCCAGAGTCAAAATGTCTCCCATAGCTTTTATTTTTTGTTTTATTTTTCATCTTAAATTCATTTGAGTTTGACTTCCATCAATTGCAATCAAATGGATCTTAACTACAACCATTAACCAGGTGGACTTTATGAGGAATGAATGAGGAGAATGATCTGGAATCAGTCCCTTGTCTTCAGTTCCTACAATGGAGTGGGCAGTGAGGATGGAAAGGAGAGTAGGAATTAAGCTGAAATTGATGAATTTTGAGAATAATGAGGCCAATTACCTGTCAGAAGATCAGGTAGAGAAAATGATTGTCAGTTTCTGTCTAGCTGCCTTTTGTGGCATAGCAGACATGTCCTCTCATCCACAGTCCTTCCTAATTGTAGAGCCCCATTTGCTCAGGTGGTAGGTGAGGATCCTTTGATTTCAGGGTGAGATCCTTTTCCACGTTCAGGGGGTGACTCAGGTTTTAGGAGAAGTCCTAGTGTATACCTGTTGCCTGGTATAATTTTTTTTGATGTAGAACAGGCGGGTCCCAAAGTGTGGTTGAGCTCATAAGGGTTCTTGGCTTTGCCTATGAAAGAATTCAAGGGTGAGCTGGTGATAGGGTAGAAGAAGACAGCTCTATTGAAACAGCAGCTTACAGCTCCGGAGGTGTTACAGCCCTGTGACTGCTGTTGCAGAGCAGGGCTACCCCACAGGCAGTGGACTGAGAGGAACAGCTCAAGACAGGTTCACAGTCATATTTATACCTACTTGTAATTACATGTAAAATAAGGGACAGTTTTATGCAGAAATTTCCAGGGAAGGGGTAGTAACATTTAGGTCATCAGGTCATTGCTGTGGAAAGGGGAGGTAATGCCAGGGTGTTGCCATGGTAATGGTAAACTGACGTGGGCATGGTGAACACTGGTGGGCGTATCTTATGGAAAAGCTGCCTGTGCCTGGCCCGGCCCCTGTTTTAGCTAGTCCTCAATTTGGTCCTGTGTCTGAGCCCCGCCTCCAGAGTTGAGTTCTACTTCCTACCTCACTTTCACACTCAAAAGTGTTCTGGCTGGGATGATGAATTTCATGGTCTTTTGATCGTGGCTGGTCTGCATCAGGCATGGAGTCTAAATCAATAATCATTGGTCTTCAAAGGAAGACTTGGGATCTAACTCTGGTGAGTGAAACGTGAAAATATTTCTGAGCAAAGCCTCAGTGGTGTACAGATATCTGTTTCCCTCAAAGTACTAAATTTCATCATGTAAAAATATTTGCAAATTTGATCATTTAAAATGGAAACTCTTTAAATTTGAGTTTCTCTACTAGTGCAATTAAATATTTTGTATAATATAGTGAATTTTTTTATTGAACTGTATATTCACATCCTTTCTTTTTTTCTATGGGAAACTGCCTCTTACTGAGTTTTAACAGTTTTCTATAAATTACTTATCCAACTTTTATTTTCTCTTTACATAATAATTTTACCACATTTTTTGTTTGCCTATTATTTTTTTTTCAAGTGTTGGTCTCTTCTTTTTTAAAAAACATGTATAACATGGTTAGTGAATGTCTGACTATATATATAATTATATAGAGATGGTTTATTGCTTCTACTGGAATATGTACTTTTTTTTTTTTTTTTCTGAGACAGAGTCTCGCTCTGTTGCCCAGGCTGAAGTGCGGTGACATGATCTTGGCAGCCTCCATCTCCCAGGTTCAAGTGATTCTCATGCCTCAGGTTCTCAAGTAGGTGGGATTACAGGCACACACCACCACACCCGGCTAATTTTTGTATTTTTAGTAGAGACGGGGCTTCACCATTTTGGCCAGGATGGTCTTGAACTCCTAACCTTAGGTGATCCTCCCACGTAGGTCTCCCACAGTGCTAGGATTATAGGCGTGAGCGATCGCGCCTGAGACTTAATGGTCTAAATCAGCTAACATGCCATTTTTATTGGGAAGTATCAAGAATTAATCTTGGAAGACAGTGCATGTATATAGAGAAATATCTTGAATACTAGGGTAAAGAATTTGTGTGTAAGTTGTTGATTAATAAATGAGGATGAAGATACTACTTTCAGTTCCAGTCTGTTTGAAGTTTCATAGCCAGAGAGACTGGACGAGCCCTGTCAGTTGGTTAAAGAGGATGCACTCCATCCCTTATCCTGGGTCCTTAAAAAGAAGCCAATTTTCCATATCCTGTGGGGTGATGGGCTCAAACAAGTTTTGTGAAGAAGAATAAAAGATTGGAAGGCTCCGTGGCATTCGCCATTGGTAATATGGTGTGAAGTTCTGGAGTAGTGTGAGCCATGGAAAGGCCAAAATGGATGAAGAGATTCATCCTCTGCTGGAATTAATCACTCTTTGCTCATGTCCCCTAAAGCGAAGTTATTTTGTAGCCTCTACTCTATAATGCCTTTTTTTTTACAGTCAATTGTCTACATGTTTCATTTGCTACAAAGAGGTGAGCTGTTAGCTTGTGGGAAACAGTACCCAACGGGTTCAATGACTGGCTACTGAGCTGAATTGTTGCAACTATTGTACACGGCCTCAAAAGAACACCATACATTCTTACCACCCAAGGGCCTCAATGTCCCAGAGTTCCCTATTATCTCCTTATATTCCTATAATTTACCCATGGAACCAGTATCAGGCTGCTGTTTTCTTGAACACTGTAATTCTTTCATATTTTTAAAGTATGCCACGATAGTTAAAAGGGTGGTTTCAGAAACCCAACTGCTTTGTTCAAATCACTGCTTTATAACTCTCTAGCTTGGGAAACATAGAAAGTTATCTTACCTCTCTGATCATTAATTTCTTCATCTGTAGAGTAGGAAAGACAATGTTATCAACCACTTTGTACATCAGTTAGGATACCTTCTGCTGAAAGTAGCAGGAAAACGTAGGTCAAACTCATCTCCCCGGTAATAAAATTGATCTCACATCAGTGGAAGTCAGGAAGATAGCTTGGTTCTAGATGCAGTATGATCAGTGGTTCAGTAGACACTCAATGCTCAGATTTTTCTCTCTTCTGGGACATCTTATGATATGGTGGCAATGAGACTGCATTAACTCAAGCTGTCACCCTCAGGAATATTGGTGTGATGTCAGAAGAAAGATTATCTCTTTTACTCTGTCTTCTTTTTAGAATATAGAAACCTCTCATCAGACTTCCTTTCCTATGTGTTTGAATAGTTTTGGTCGCATGCCCATGCTTAAACCAACACTGAAAAAAGGAATGGCATTCTAATAATTATCAAGAGATAGTCAGTTGAAATGGACTTTAAAAAGCAACCACCATGACTGTTATGCATGGTTCGTTGTTGGGTATTAAATGAGATATTGCATATAAAGCACTTCAAACAGTGCCAGGCACAAGTAAGGTCTCAGTGAATCATTATCTATTATTAGCTATGGATCAATTTACTTATTTTTAATAAAATGAAAATAATAGCGATCACTTGATATGTTTCTCTAGGAACATTTTGTTCCAGTGAGCCATCAGACTTTAAACCAAAATAATATTTAATGGTGGATTTGCAGACATCAGTGAGCTGGGTTATTAATCTATTTTGTGGGCTTGTGGTACTTTCACAGAAGAAATTCTTCAATGAGAGGAGTTACATCTTCAGAATTTCAGCTTCTATTGAGACACGGAAGTTTATGAAGCTAACAGGAGGTAGAAAAAGAAGAGCAGAACAAAATTCCTCATCTGCAACTTGGCCACAGGCCCTTCCCTTTCTTTAGCATAGGGAGTTATCTGATCTTTATGGCTATTGCAGCCCACCAGAGACCCTAGAGGCTGCCTTTTCTCCTAGCAACCCTCATGCCATCCTTGATATCCCTTATATTTCCCGGATCCAGAACAACATCAGATAGAGCCCTTTTAGCTTCAGGCCCTGGAGGAGGTATTTCTGCAAATAATCACTATTGTTTTTGTATTGTCTCCAACTCCTTCAGAATTCTAATCACAGAATAGAGACAGAGAGGGCAAAGGCCCAAAGGTTTAATTAAGATTGCTTGGTGAAGACTGAAGCCGGAATGTTAGTAAACTGCCTCACAAATCATTCCTGAGGAGTCCCGAGATGCAAAAACCGATCTGCTCGTAATGACTAATGAGGTGTCATGCCATGATTTTTCCCTCCTACTGTACATTGTCTTTGTCAAGGGGAGAAATTCTGAATAGGGAACAGCTCATAGCTTGACCTCAGGGTTCAACTCAGGGTCCTAATTTGACTACCCACTTTAAAATACTTCATAGGCATTTTCTTGTGCAATCAATGTACGAGATTGGCTGGGGCAAGTCTTAGAGCTATTTGCGTGAGCTCTCCTCACTCAGGGTCACCACTGATAAACAACCATGCAAACTTCTGGGCCTTACTCACGGGAACTTTGGTTGAAAGGGGCAGTGCAGGTGTTTCCATAACCCTTACCTCAAATGTGCCAAGGCTCTGGCGCCTTCAAGACTGGTTTGGGACTCTTACAAGACCAGCCATTCTTGGGGAGGTTTCCAAGAACTTCCTGTTACTAGTCAGGCAAAAAGAGAGATGGAGAAAAAGTAAAAACAACTTCATTTCTTTTTGGGGAGTTCAGCATAAATTTTGCGGTTCGAGACAGAGTCAGAAAATGCCAAGCTTGCAATAAATGTCACCTTTTTGGTAGTGCTGTGGGTGAACAGATGGTTAGTGGGACTTTTGGTGGGAGAGATGGGGGCGGTATGAAGAAAATCTTTCATCAAACTTTTGCAGAATAATTTCAATAAACTATTCCTTGACATCAGCAAATGCCTATCAATTCCAGATTTAATTAGTGGCTTTTCTTTATGGCCTTGAGCTTAGTTGCATAATCATGCCCTTATTCTTTCTGATATTTAAGTACTATATTAATAAAAGAAATATATTTAATACATACTCGTGGAATTACTGCTTTCAGCACTTTCTTTGGGATCTTCAAATAGAATACGTAAAGATATGGTAAAGGAAGCTCTTTTTGTTATTGAAACATCTCTTAAAAGGTTATTACTTTTTTTTCCAGGAAGGAAAATAATTTAAGTGTCTTAGCTACTGCTGGTTGAGCTGAAGTTCAAGAAGCACCTTTTTTTTTTTTTTTTGACAAAACTATTCAAACTTAGAAATGAATATTTTGCCTCTTTTGCTAGCCACAGTGCTACATTTGAAAGCTCATTGGAGCAATTAATGTATGGGAGTCTCACTGTATTTTAATGTAAAAATAACAGAAGAGAAAGCTAATTCTAAAAACTAGCTCAAGACAACATTGTATAGTGCATTTTTAAATGGCTCTCCTGGTAGCTTGGCTGTCTATCAGGAAGAAAGGAAACCAAATATTGGTGACCTTGTTAAACAGAAGCTTACCACCCCCTTGTCTATTCCATAGTCTCCTCCCTTTCAAACACACAGACACACACACACACACACACGCACACACACACACACACACACATTTTCTCATTGTAAATGAGTGGACAGTTAATTTGCAGCTGTGCTATGGTCAAACCAGATGCATAGACAATAAATACAGAAAAGAGAATGATCCTCTGAAAAACATGTATTTATAAAAGCCTCCAGCAAAGTGCCTCAGTATGAATCTGGCTGAAACCTAAGTGCCTCTTTATCCCTGTGTAATGAAGAAATCCCAAACAGTAAAATTGAAAGTATGAACTCAGGCTTCAGTATTATTTAAAATGTTATAAATTACTATAATTGCATCCAATATGCATTCATTCACCTATCATACAGTAAATATATATATATATGTGTTGAATTTAAAATATATGTAAGTTACTGTCCAAGAACTGGAGGTGCACAGATGAATATGCATGCTTCCTGATCTCAAGTTATCTCCTAGTTTCTCTGCAGGCATTACAGGAGGACAGAGAGAAACTCATAATTACAATAGAACATAGCAAATGCAGTGTAGAAATAGGAAAAGTAGGCTCTCAGTGTCTAGAATATGGTGAGTGGTCAGCACAGTCTAGGGGTGATAAGAAAATTTCTGCATAAAATATTGTCTCAACTCTGTGTTGAAGTATGAGTGAAGAGTTAGCTCTACAACAGAGGGTAATATAAGGAAAGAGACTCCAAGCTTCCGGGACAGTTTATGCAAAATCCTGGGGTCAAGAATAGTCTGATAGGGAAAATTACAAGCAATTCAGTTTTGCCAAAAGGCATAATCTTGTAGGTAATGAGGAACCATAGAATGGTCTAAACAAGTGTCTGGCATGGTTAAATTTTTGTTTCCAGTGAATTATTCTCTATAGAGGTTAGATTTGAACAGCAACATGCCAGCAAATATTTACTGTCTGGAAACAAAAAGCCCTGATTCTAGCACTTGCCAATTTCCATGGTGTAAATACTTTCATTTTAGAAAATTTTAAGGTGCCAATTTAAAGTCACTGAACTCAGAGCTGGGAGGAGAAGAGCACAATTGGATCTTATCCGCTAGTACAAGTTGATTCCAGCCCATCACTGGATTGGAGGAGTAGATTGGAAGAATGAAGATGTGTTAGGCCACTTACACAGTTCAGGCAAAAGATAAGATGGGCCTGAACTAAAGCAGAGACATCTAATGTAGAGGAGAGAGGATGGCTAACCTGGGTGATTTTTTTGCATATGGAAGGTGAGAAACAAGGAAAAAAGGGTAACTCCCATGTTTCTACCTTGAGTCACAGGCTTAATTGCTACCCAGGGAGGAGGAGAAGGAAGGAAGAATGCTTTAGGTAGAGGCAGGCCTGGAACATCTTGGTGGTGTGTTTAATCAGTGGTGGTACATACGATTCTGAATCCTGGAAGCTAAGGGAGAGGTAGGCATTTGAAAAAGAGATGTTGGTGGAAAGAGTTATCAGTCTCTTGGTGCTGACGAAAATTATGGGTGAGTAGGATGGACCGGAAATGTATAGAAGTAGAAGAGTAGAGAAGAACTGTCTAGCTGTTGTGCTTCAGTATCCTGGTGTGTCTTAGATAGGTTATAAGTACACAGGGGTATTGATTCCTTTAACTTTGGGGCTGCCATAGGGTGTCTTGAAGAGACAGGGTGGCAGGATTTGGGCCAGCAGAATTTCAGGGAGCAATGACCTCAGGCCACAGATGGCCTTATTATTCCCTGTTGCTTCACGTCCTGTGCAAATGTTATCTTCTAAGTGTTTCTTGATATAGAAAACATGAAATTCTAGCATATTTTACAACCCTTGATTATATCCTAACTTAAGGGGGAGATAAAGGAAAATAATCTTTAGAGGGAGACCCAGAGGGAAAGATCAGAGAAGGTCAAGGAGAACCTGCAAAGAGTAGTATCAAGGAAACTAAATATTATATTTGCAGAATGAACCTTCTTGCTGGTGATCAATTACCAAAGCATGCCGGTTCATTTTTATGTCTTCTATTTCCTGCATTCATTCATTCATTCATTCAGAAATCCAGATAATCACGCTGAGGTGTTAACTCCCTGTGAAGTGTAGGTGCCAGGCTTTTTGAACACGAGGTATTTATTTGGTTATGACTGATAGCATGGAGCAGTCTAACATTGTAGGAAGGAAGAGGACGAATTGGTCTTTGTTGTTTTAGAGACTTAGCAATCGTGTTAGTGTTCCCACTATTTGGGAGAAAGTGCAGATCTACTCCCAAGGCAGTTCACAAAGACCAAGGAGATTCTTTCTGACATTTGGTTAAGAACTCCCGTTACTATTGTTATTTTTGAGATGGAGTTTCTCTCTTGTTGCACAGGCTGGAGTGCAATGGTGTGATCTTGGCTCACTGCAACCTCTGCCTCCCGGGTTCAAGTGATTATCCTGCCTCAGACTCCCAAGTAGCTGAGATTACAGGTGCCTACCACTACACCTGGCTAATTTTTTGTATTTTTAGTAGGGATTTCACCATGTTGGCCAGGCTGGTTGTGAAATCTTGACCTCAGGTGATCCACCCACCTTGGTCTCCCAAAGTGCTGGGATTACAGGCATGAGCCACCGAGCCAGGCCAAGAACCCCCTTTTAAATTACCTAATTCATTCAGGAATACTTGAGTACATACTGTAAGCCAGACATTGGGATGAGAATTTAGCAAATGAAACAGATAAAGCCCTTGCCCTGTGGAGCTCATGCCCTGTGGAGCTCATGCCCTGTGGAGCTCACATCCTGGAAGCGGGACGATAAGCAATTAAATAATGATGGCAGATGGTATGTCAGATGATGATGAGTGATATTGAGACAAATAAAGCAGGAGAGGGGTAGGAATGGCTGGGGAGAAACTACATTTTAAATAGGGTGGTTGGGGAGACTCCAACACTTACTAAAACATATCAGTGAAGTCTCCTGAGTCATAATGACTAAACTCAACCAGGAACCCGCACAAAAATCGAATGCATTGTTATTTTCCCAGAGGAACTTACTCTTCTTTAAGAACTTATTTAAGAAGACTCAAGGGTCTGGTTTTTATATCCCAATTTTGGCTCGTGAATCCAGCTTATTTTGTATTCCTGTTAGTTAATGGCTAAACCTTTCTTTGCTTAGTGTTCCAGAATGAATACCTACCATCAGTCTGCCATGCGTTGAATAAATGGGGCATTGGAAATGTCCCTAATAGTCTTTTGGGTCTTGTGGCTTTGAAAGGAGATATTTTGAATATCTTAAAATTTTAACCTCTATACTGTCTCTCCCATCTTCTATCCTTTCATTTCTGGGGGGGCGGAAAAAAAGCCCCATTGGTAATTTTACTTCCTCTGTGAATAACTCCCCTTAGAGTCTACATTTTTCCTGAGAGACGGCTGAAGGCAAATTTGGATTTGCCGACTCTACCCTGCCTCAGAAACTCGGGACGTGGCTGGAAAGCTGCCGCTCTTGGGAGTCTAGGCCTTGGGGCGTCTGGGGTAGAAGAAGCTGTGGTTATAATGAAGTCCCTCAGGTCCTTTAAACGGAATCTCCCTTGAGTAGGATTCAAGACCAATTTGTATTGGACTGAATTTGGCAAAACGAATTTTACCTAATACGTATGTTCACGAAAGTACAAATGAAAACAAGTGTGATAACTCAAATCCCACCTGAGATGCTCTAATAAAAATCATTGAGGATGACATCTGGTGAATCCTTTTGGAAAGTGAATAATTGACCCAAAGTTTATCTTAGTACAGGCACAGATTTATGTATTTGGAATATGTCTGTAACTGTTATACCTCTAAGGAAAATTCTGAGAACATATGAATTACACACTGAACAATGTGATAGCCAATCTTTATTGTATGAGATATTTTCTAGAAGAGTGGTCTCTGCCTAGAAGAAGTGTCAACCATCTTTTTCTGTAAATAACCAAACAGTGAATTCTTCAGCCTTTGGAAGTCTTGTGGTCTCTGTTACAACTGAGAAGTCTTCCATTGCAGCACAAATGCAGGTATAGACAATATGCAAATGAGTAATGTGTTGCATTAATATTTTTGAATGCTAAAATTTAAATTTCATATAATTTTTGTGTATCATGAAATTTTTTTTGCCTTTTTTTCCCAAGCATTTAATAATATAAAAGATATCCTTTGTTTGTGGGCCGTACAAAAACAGGTGGCAAACTGGATTTGGTCCACAGGGTGACAATCCTTCAGAAAATTATGTTATGTATTGTTTATACATTATTTCCTCCAGATTTACATGATTATCATTTAGTAGATGTTTGGGATATTTTTTGTACATCTGTGTATTTAATGGATAAGAGTTCCAGCCAGATTTCCAACATTTCCTCTGGGCTCTTGAACAAATTATGGGACCTTTCTGACTCAGTTTCTTTACCTGTAAAATGGGGAGAATGATATTCACCTCTGGTGGGTGATATAATAATTAAATTACATGATATTTATGAAATAGGCAGCACAGTCCTTATACGTAGAACTTAATAAATGAACACTCAGTGTGTGTTAGCAGGCGTTTCATATTTCTTCTCATCAGAAACATATTTTGCTCTTGAAGGTTAATCTCTAGAGGGCAGATATGTGGCTTATGAATCTGAGGCTGAATACTAGCCAATATCATCTTTCATCTTGATGTCGTGGATTGTCTCTTTCCCGGTGGTGTACCCTCTAGCTAGAGAGAAGATTTGTCCCTATTGGGTATTTCTGGTCACCCATGGCTTGCCCAAGGAGCTGATAGTACAAACTGGCTTTCCTTGTCTGGTTTCTTTAACTTGCCTTCCTCATTAGGTTCTGAGCTGCTTAAGGAGACCTCCTGATTTGATTAGCCAATACATCAGTCAATTTCTCTTCAATAGGAACCCTCTTAGTTCCCTTTTACCAATCACAAGGCATAGTAGTCAGTTCTTTCACTGCTGTAAAGAAATATCTGGGACTAGGTAATTTTTAAAGAGAAGAGATTGAATTGGCTCATGGTTCTGCAGGCTTTACAGGAGGTGTGGCAGCAGCTGCTTCTGGGGAGGCCTCAGGGAGCTTTTACTGATGGTGGAAGGCAAAGTGGGAGTAGGCCTCTTACATGGTAGGAGCAGGACCAAGCGAGAGAGTTGGGAGGTGCTACATACTTTTAAACGAGATTTCATAAGAACTCACTCCCTATCACAAGAACAGCACCAGGAGATGGGGCTAAACCATTCATGAGACTTCCACCCCCATGATCCAATCACCTCCCGCCAGGCCCCACCTCCAACACTGGGATGACATCTCCATGTGAGATTTTGGTGGGGACACAAGTCCAAACCATATCACAATATGGCCTGAGATTTTGGTTGCTGTTGGTCATCATCAACTTATAAAGGATATGGTTTGAAGGGCTATTTATTCCCTGAATCTTTGTTTTCTGTCTTCTACATTTCTTGAATGTATGCATTAGGTCAGTTTTGAAACATTTTTAGACAGGGAGGAAAGCTTTACTAGGGGGTGCTCTCTCTGGATTGGATGCAGAGAATGAATTGATGATTGACCAAACAAGTCAATATAATAGCTGGGACTATGGAGAAGAGCTATAGAAAATACAGCTCATGGCCCGGAACAGTGGCTCAAGCCCTATCCCAGCACTTTGGGAGGCTGAGGTGGGTCGATCAGTTGAGGTTGGGAGTTTGAGACCAGCCTGACCACCATGGAGAAACCCCGTTTCTACTAAAAATACAAATTATTAGCCAGGCATGGTGGTGCATGCCTGTAATCACAGCTACTTGGGAGGCTGAGGTAGGAGAATCACTTGAACCCAGGAGGTGGAGGTTGTAGAGAGCTGAGATCGCTCCATTGTACTCCAGCCTGGGCAACAAGAGCAAAATTTCATCTCAAAAAAAGAAAAGAGAAGAAAATACAGCTCATTCAGGAAACTGGAGGGTAGAGCAAGACGTAGAAAAGTCTGACGATTTCATAGACACAGTGACACTGGCATAAGAGGAAGCAATGTGTTGATTGTTTTTTTATCTTCCACTTCTGCAAGTGGGGTATT
Organism: Theropithecus gelada; assembly: GCF_003255815.1. Lineage (NCBI taxonomy): Eukaryota > Metazoa > Chordata > Mammalia > Primates > Cercopithecidae > Theropithecus > Theropithecus gelada. The sequence goes on along the minus strand of NC_037684.1, from coordinate 45,143,218 downwards.
TTCCTAAGAGGTGCGGATATATATAGTTTGTTGCCAATATAAGATAAAAATAGTATGTAAAAAACAAAATACGTTATGCTTGTTATGTTAAATGTGTATATATTATATAATATACCATATAGAATAGACATAAAGCTAATACCTAGGGGTAGAGTAAAATATGAAGTGTAGGTTCCCTACTGTCCAGGGCCTGGGGCAATAAAGATGAGTGAGGAGGTGGAAATAGGGACTGCTGTTTTATGGCCACCAACAAGGAGTTGCTTTACTTCAGCATTCTTTCCAAGTTTGCTCACTTTTTGCTGTAGAAATGATTTTAGAGCAGATTCTTGCCACTGACAGCTGGATCATAGTTAAGAATTATTTTCACCAAGCCTATACAGGCTGAACTTCTACTCTCAGACCATGGAAGCCTGTTTCAGCTTTAGTCACCAGGAGGTTAGATCCATAAGCTTTCCCGTTGTCTGTTTCTACCTTCCAGTTCAACCTGGGAGGGATGGATCAGCCGAAAAGTCCTACCTCGTCGGCATTGGGAAAAGACTCAAGCATAATAAATGCTGAAGTTGCTGGGAAGTTAGCAAACTACTGGGCAACAGAGTCATGTTTTGATACAAGAAAAATGGCTCAGAAAATAACAAATGTTGGCAAGGATGTAGAGAAATAGGAACCTTTGTGCATTTCTGGTAAGAATATAAAATGATGCAGCTGTTATGGGAAACAGTATGGCGGTTCCTCAAAAACTGAAAACATAGAATTGCCACGTGATCCAGCAATTCCACTTCTGGGTATATATACATCCAGCTGGAGACCATTATCCTAAGTGAATTAATGCAGGAACAGAAAACCAAATACCACATGTTCTCACTTACAAGTGGGAGCTAAACATCAGGTACTCATGGACACAAAGATGGCAACAATAGACACTGGGAAGGGTTGAAAAGCTGTTCGATACTATGCGCAGTACCTGGGTGCTGGGATCCTTTGTACCTCAAACCTCAGCATCACGCAATATACTCAGGGAACAAACTTGCACATGTACCCTCTGAATCGAAAATAAAAGTTGAAAAAGTAAAACAAAATAAAAAGAATTGAAAGTAGGACTTGAACAGATATTATATACCCATGGTTCATAGCAGCATTATTCATAATAGCCAAAACTCAGACTCCAAATGTCCATCAGTAGGTGAATGGATAAACAAACTGTGGTCTGTGCATACAATGGAATATTATTCAGCCTTAAAAAGAAAGGAAATGCTGACATATGCTACAAATGTATCAACCTTGGAGACATTATGCCAGGTGAAATAAGCCAATTACAAAACCATGGATATTGTATGATTCTACTTATGTGGGGCTTCTACGGTAGTCAGATTCATAGAGACAGAAAGCAGAATGGTGATTGGCAAGGGCTGGGGAAAGGGCAATGGGGTTATTGTTTAATGGGTATGGCATTTCCACTTAGAAAGGTAAAAGCACACTCTTGACGTGGATGGTGGTGATAACTGTACAACGACATGAATGTACTTGATGTCTTTGAAGTGTATATTTGAAAAATGGTTAAAATGGCAAATTTTGTGTTGTATTTTACCACAATTTTTTTTACAAAGCAAAATGGAAGGAAGGGAGGGAAGGGGATGCAGGGGAAGGGAAGGGGAAGGGAAGAGGAAGGGAGGAAGAAAGGAAAAAAAAGGATGGAATGAAGGTAGGAAGGAAGGAAAGAAGGAAAGAATGGTCCAAATCAGCAGATGTTAAGCCACAGGGACAATGGAACAGGAACCTTCGTTCCAGAACTAGGCTAAAGCCAAACTTCCCATAGAAAATTATTTCTGTTTAGTGTTTCTGTGAGCTGGGAATTAAATATTTCCCCCTATGTCTCTTCTTTGGGCAGCGAGCTGAGCGAAGAGAGAAAAAACCAAAACACTGTGCAACCATTTGTTGGAACAACTTTTTTCTTCAGGACATAAGCATGTAAAATTGCTGGCTAGAATGTATTACTGAATACCACAATGTATAGAACAGATGAACCAGGAAATTCTGTTCTAGAATAATGTGGTTTGCTGAATAATTCAGGACTTTCCAGTAGGCAAAGGACTTGCAAAATGCAAGCATGCTCTCTGGTGTTGGCCGCCTCTTTCTCTCTTGCAAACATGCAACTTCCTCATTTCCCCTCAACAGCATACCTACTCCCAGGTGTACCCTGCTGTCACTTGTCTTTAAGAACATTTTGTTTTACCCTAAAGATGGTATGAAATATCGATGAAAAGGTTGCAGGCCTTCATTTGTGGTATGAAGATATTATTTTAACGTTCAAAAAGTCTTTGATCATTTCCAGTGACTCTGACCAGTTGACATAGCCATGAAGTGCAGCCTCGCCACCAGCTTGGAAGGCAACACAGGGATCTAAGAAGCAAGAGCACGTGCATCCTTGTGCTTCTTTCATTTCTTCCTCCTTTCTCTCATTTTTTTTCTTTCTTTTTAAGGAAAGATTGGTTTAAACGACGAATAAATAAGAGTGAAAGAAATGGTGGTGAAGAGAAGGGAGAGGGTGGAGAAAAACACCAGGGTGTTTTTATTTTATTTTATTTTTTCTATAGAGCACTCGGAGAAGTTTTGAAGGGGGGAAAAAAAAGATTTAAGAAGTGATACTTTTGAACTTCAGCCAAAAGCAAGCCATCAAAATGGGACACTGTCTCTTTAAGTGCAAGCCTGCACAAACCAAAGGAAATTAATTAAGTATCCGACGCTGGTTTGGCGCCATGGAAAGAATACACAATCTGGGTCCTGCATGCCAAATCTGAAATGAAAATGAAGGTGATCCGTCATATTTGGCTGTTTTTTTAAAGACAGAATATATATTTTTGAAAGTTGACTAAGCAATTACCCAAATTAAAGAAACTGGAAAAGCAAACAGTGGTAAAAAATGCTCTAATTTTTTAGAGGGTCAATTAGTTTTCAAATGTGTGCCTTTTTTTTTTATCTTAATACCAAAGAGAAAGAAAAAAAATTAAAAACAAAATAAAACAGAGGGTTCCTTAACTCTTTAATGCCGGCATCTAGGAGACTTTATTTACTGCCTCCGTCAATGATACAGTTTCCAAAATTAACAGGGAAACATAAGAAAGCTCAGACTCCTTCTAAGCTCAGGAAGAGGTGTTTCGTATGTGTTTCTAAATTTGAGATTTCTTAAAGGTCTTTTTCCTTTCTTAAGCATGGGTCTCTATGCCCCACTAGCCTTACATGCTGTCAGCAACCAGATGGGTTCTCTCCCTTGCCACCAACTCCTACCGTCTGAGCCACTAAGCTTGGCCCTTGCCATCTGGCAGGTGGGAGCAGCTTTGCTTTGCCATGATTCTGTATTATTCTCTGGCAAAGGCTAAGAGAAGAGAAGAAAGGGCTGTAGATACAAAAGTTTCCACCCTGAGGACAACAGGACATGTACCAGGTGGTCTGTGTGGTCAACTAGACTTTTGTTTTGCTCCTTCTTCAGTTAGGAAGAGAACATCAGAGGAAATGGTCTAGCAAACTTCATCTTATTCCCCAACATCCTAGAGCTTTTCATAATACACTAGGTGGAAGAAGTTGTCAGAAAGAGGTGACTCCTGAAATAAATACAGCATTTATGGAGATTGTTGAAGAAAAGGCTACGTTAGATTAGACGCTCTTGTTTGCAACAGACAGAAAATCCATAATAAATGGTCTTGAAACAAAAGGTAGTTTACCGACTTTTGTAAGTAGGAATGTCTACCATAGGTTTGGCTTTAACTCTGATTGAATTCAGGGCTTTGCCATGTGGTATTGACCAGAGTCTTCACTTTCTATTTTTGCCAGTTCTTTCTGACTCTGGAGCTGTATCTTCACTCTTGTAAGATTACTGAGAAAAAGGAAAGTTACGAAAGGTCAATCAAAGGCTTTGAAAATTTTGCTGCCCTTGATTGGCCTGATTGGGGTATGTGCCCTTTTATGAATTCATCACTGTGTTCAGGGATATGAGATGGGCATGCAAGATTACCCTGGTTAAATGTTCTGGAAACTAGGAGCAAAACTGACTTCATCAAAGGTATCTGGGGACAGTGGATTTGCTTTGATTGATTACTGTAAGATAGAAGGGCATATAGTGAGTGGCAAAAGAAGATGCCCTTCTAAGTGAACTTAAACATCATTAACTGTTTTCAATAACCAACAATCACTTCACAACTAGTTCAAAGAGTTAGGGATAGAGGCAAAAAACTCCCAGCAGCTAATGTGATGCAGAAAGATGGTGGTTGGAGGGAGTTTGCTGGCAGCTGGTTTAGTGTTATGGCCACCAACCCCTTATTTATTTATTTATTTATTTTTTTATTTTAGAGACAGAGTCTCACTTTGTTGCCCAGGCTGGAGTGCCTATGGTGCATTCTCTGCTCACTGCAACCTCCGCCTCTTGGATTCAAGTGATTCTTCTGCCTCAGCCTTCCAAATAGCTGGGATTACAGGCATGTGCCACCACACCCAGCTTTTTTTGTATTTTTAATAGAGACAGGGTTTCACTATGTTAGCCTGGCTGGTCTTGAACTCCTGACCTAATGTGATCTGCCTGCGTTGGCCTCCCAAAGTGCTGGGATTACGGCTGTGAGCCACTGCGCCCGGCCTACCAACCCCTAATTGAAAGCAAAGCACATCTGGCTTTTGTGTATCAGCTTGAATGCTCTCAAGATGTGTCATCTTGGCCAAGTGACTTAACTTGTTTGATCCTTGGTTACATCACTTTTAAAATGGGGATAACAACACCTATCTTGTAGGGTGTACTAGTTTTCTAGAGGTGCTGTAAGAAATTACCACAAACTAGGTGGCTTAAAACAACAGAAATTAATTCTCTTTTAATTCTGGAGTCTATACATTCAAAATCAAGATGTTGGCATGGCCAAGCCACGCTTTCTCTGAAGGCTGTGAGGAATAAATTGTTCCACTCTTTTTTCTTAGTTCCTGGTGTTGTCAGTAATCCTTGGTGTTCCTTGGCTTGTAGAGGGATCACTCCAGTTCCTGTGTCTGTTTTCACAGTGTTTCTCCTCTTTGTCCACATCTCTTCTCTTCTTATAAGGACATCTGTCATACTGAATTAGGGCCTACCCTAATTCAGTGTGACCTCATTTTCACTTGATTATCTCAGTTAACACCCTATTTCTGAATAAGGTATATTCACAGGTACGGGGGCTTAGGACTTTTACATATCTTTTTTGGGAGATGCAATTCAGCTTATAACATAGACTTACATAATAATCATGTGAGATGATGCATTTAACTATCATTATCAGCTAATACCCCCCAGCCAGCTATTCAAAGCTTGCAGTGTTAGGATAAGAGAGTGTTAAAACATATATTTTATGATGTATAGCAAATAGACACTTGCTCGAAATGTAAGTATGACCTCAAAAAAATTTGTTTAAACTGAGCACGGCCATGTAAACAACACCCAGGTTAAGAAATGGAACATTGCTAGGACATAGGATCATAGACTAAGTGTATGTTTAGCCTCCTTGAATAACACTGAATGATATTCCAAAGCAGTTGTACCAATTTATACTCCCAAAGCAAGGTATACAAGTTCCAGTTGTGCAACATTCAGGAGAGAAATTTTGTATTTCTTCTATTCTTTTCCTGTTGATGTCTGAAACATCAAGATCTGTAAGAAGCTACTAAATAAAATCCTAGTTTAGTTCTCTCCTCTGATTACAAATTAATAAAAATATAGGAAAATCTTAGTTTAACATCTCTCTTGTGATTAACAAATGGGGGATGGCCTGCCTGATGTGACTTCTGGAATGCAAGTCGAGGTGGTGTTTACGGACTTCTGCGACTGTAGCTAGTTACCTCCCTCACATCACTATGTGGCTTATCTGGTTTCCAGAAATTTAAGGTTCTTGGGTACTTGGTGTGTTGATATTCTTTTTCCTTTTATGTGTGACATTTAATTTGGATGTACATTTTAATTTAGACCTGGGAATAAGGGACATAGAAAATATTAATGCATTCATAATACACACCTTGAGGGTCTGAGGTCCACAGACGTTTCATAAGTGCCCAAGGTCACCTGAGGAGTGTCAATGACTGAGTTGGAGGCTAAAAGTTTGTATGTAGCCACTGATTTTCACACCAAATGTTCATATATTTCTATTTACTTGAGTCTTTTCATATATGACCCAAGGGGGTCACACAATTGTTAAGTCAAGGAAGTTTCTTTCTTTATTCTCATTTGCTAGAATAATATATGCTGATAGTTGAAAATATAAAAGCCATCAGCACTTTGTCATCCAACACTGCTACTATTCTTTTTAGCTACTTGATTCAACATCCAGCTAATCTGTTCTTGGTTTTCTTCCAGACTCTGATTGTGTTAATCCTCTCTCTCCTACCCCAGAAATGTTATGAGGAACAAAATTGTTTTCATCTATCTTTTTCAGAAACTGCAGGGACTTAAAAAAAAAAAAATCATGATTGCCCAAAGGACTTTCACTGTCTTGAACCATAGAAAGAACCAACAAAAGACAGAATTTAAAACAGGTACAGTCACAGACTTTGAATATACTCCCTCTTAAAGGTACAACGTATGAAGCCTCTGAGGCTTATTGGAAAGGTCAATAACTTTGAAATCAATATAACTGAGTTCAAATCCAGGATTTGGATTTGCACCTTGGACCTTTTAGAGCCTCTGTTTCTATCATTTTTATAATGGTGATGATGTTGCAAGACTTAGAGATAGTAAATTTCAAAACTCAGCCCAATGTCTTACACTAAGCTGTAGCCATCCTTATTGGTATTATTACCTATTATTGAAGTAAGGTATATTCAAGACACATTTATGTACTTTATCATCAAAGTAACATGTCTGTTACGCTATGTAGGAACTCTCTAAAACAAATTAAAGAAGAAGCAAGAACAGGCTTTTTCGTAAATGCTTAACACTTAATGCAGTATTAGCACAGACCTTGGAGGAACCACAGCCTGTTTGTAAGTACGCTTTCAAACAGAATGTGCCAGAGCAGTGTTTCTCAAGTGCAGATGAGTCGCTTCTAGGGTTTTAAAAAACATGCAACACTCTGAGCACTTTCCCTGAAATATTGATTGATATTTTAATATGGTGCTCAGCTCTGGAGCCAGACTGCCTGTGTGTGGATTCCAGCTCTCCCATTACTAGCTAGGTAACTTTATGGTGTTATTTAATTTCACAGCTCCAGCTTCCCCAGCTTACTCTGTATACACAGGTTACTCTGTAGCATAAAGAAAACACTGGCACTTGCCCATTACATAGGAAGGACTCAACAAATGCTTGCTCTCATCAAGAGGTAGGAGTCTGTATTAAAAATGAAAAGCAAAAACAAAAAAAACTCCCTGACGAATTTGTAGTTCAGATTTGTTTGAGAACCACTGACCTAGTGACAGAATGTAATATTGCATTTTGGGTAAAAATGTTATATCCCAGGTTGTAACTTCTTAAATTCTTCACTTTTCCTGAAATCTTACAAAAACTCCAAAACCTATGTGTATAAAATTGAATGAGATATACCTTTGTCTTGAGAAAAATTAAATTATATATATATATAGTTTTGAATACACACACAAACACCTTTCTATTTGTGAAAAGCATTCATCCATATCTACTTCTGTTTTATAATTAATTACACTGAGATTACCTCCCTATAAAGAAATAAGAATGTGAGAAACTGGGGTAGATTTCAGTTTACAAGGTCACACCTCCCAGAATCCAGAAAATGCTTTTTCCTAACAGCAGAGGTGACTTAACCCACATGTCAATTGCACAAGTTTTCAGTACCAGTCCTGATCTTTGCATTAGGGATTAAAGAAGCTCCAGCCTAATATTTGAAGTATTAGCATCTATGTCCTCTCTGTGGCTTATCTGGCTCAGGACTTGTGAATTTTTTCTGATGACTACTTCAGGCTTTGTTCTGAAACAGCTCTTTCCGTGGTGCCAGATCTGGTAGACCAATTTCTATTTCAGTTGCCATGTTTAAGTTCTCCTTGTTTCCCGCCTCAGAACCTATAGAGTCTCCATAAATTGGTTTTCAAATTGCTGGTGCTCCTTCCTGCAGCGCTGATGGGAAGGGACCTCAACCTATTCAGATTTCCCTGTCTGCCTGAATTTTTCAAGACTATCTGCTTGCACATCCACAGACTTCATGTTTTGTCTCCATTAAAAATTTTAGTATTTTGAGTTTTCTCTTTTCATGTGATCGGTCCAGGTTAAGTTTTGTTAATCTTGTTGATCTTTTCAAATAATCAACAAATAATCTTTGTTGACTTTATAATTTTTCTGTTAATTTGATTTATTTCTGCTCTATTCTTTATTATTTCCTTTGTTCTGATTCTTCGGGTTTAGTTTGCTCTTGTTTTTCCAGTTACCTAAAGTGGAAGGGTAGGTTACTGGTTTGAGCCCTACTTTTTTTTAAAATATAGAAACTTACAAACATAAATTTCCCTCCAAGCACAGCTTTAACTTCAACCTGTAAGTTTTGTTGTATTTTTGTCTTCATTCATCTCAAAGGATGTTCTAATTTTTCTGATAACTTCTTTGAAACATTGGTTATTTATGAGTCTGTTTTTACGTATTTGTAAATTTTCCAAACTTCCATTTGTTGTTAATTTCTAACCTAATTGTGTGTAGTTAGATAACATATTCTATATGACTTTAATCTTGTAACATTTATTGAAGATTGTTTTATGGCCTAGTATATGGAGAATATTCCGCATGTGCTTGAAAAGAATGTGTGTTCTGCTGTTGTTGAGTGAAATGTTCTATTAGATCTGTTAGGTCTATTTGCTTTAGAGTGTTGTTCAGGTCTTCAATGACATTGTCTATCTTCTGTCTAGTTGTTTCACCCATTATTGAAAGTACATATTGAAGTCTCTAATCATGTTGGATTGTCTATTCTCCCTTCAATACTGTCATTGTTTGCTTTATGCATTTTGGTGCCTCTGTTGTTAGGTGAATATATGTTTATAAGTGTTATATCTTCCTGATATATTGATCCTTCTATCACAGCAAATTGTCTCTCTTCATATCTAATCACATTTTTATTTTAAAATTATACTTAGCCTAATATTTGTATATTAGTACATATCAGCATATCACTTCAGTTCTCTTATGGTTGCTATTGGCGTGATATATTTTATTTTCATGATTTTATTTATATTTTTGAATCCAAAGGATGTCTTCCATAGACAGCTAATACTTGGATTTTATTATTGTCGTATTCCCCAGTGTGATAATCTTTGCCTTTTGATTGGATTGTTTAGTCTATTCATGTTTAATGATATTAATGATGTGATGAACTTTAGTTCTGCCATTTAAATTTTTGTTTCGGTTCTGCCATTTAAATTGTTGTTTTTTACGTTTCTTCAGAATTGTTTGTTCCTTTGTTTCTCCTTTACTTGTTCCTTTTGCAGCAAGTGGAAAATTTCCAGTAAAAATTTTAATTCCTTTAATAATTTTAACACTATTCAAAAATTCATTTTCTTTGTGGTTGGTCTAGGGTTTACAATATATGTCTTAATCTATCAGAATTTACTTCAGACTTATAGTAATTCAATTCCAGTAAGATACAGAAACTTTACTCCTATATAGCTGGATATCTCCATGTAATTTTTTCTGTGTTGTTATTGTAATACACTGTGTGTGTGTGTGTGTGTGTGTGTGTAATTCAACAGTATATTGTTATATGTCTTTTAGAGAAGTTGAGAGAAGAAAGGAGAACAAGTATATATTTATGAAGTTTGTTATATGAATCATTTTATTTACCATTTCTGGTTCTCTTTATTTTTCTTCTGTGGATTTATCATGTGGTATCATTTTCTTACTCCAGTAGGGCTTTGCTCCTATTCACCTCCTTTATGCTATTATTGTCTAATATGCTCCACTTCTATATATTACAGTCCCAACACACTTACATGCATATTATATAACACAATTGCTTTTTAAATCAGGTATGATAAGAAAAAAAGAGGAAATATACAATAATACTGTTTTTCATAATTATCCACATAATTAGCACTGCTGAAGCTCTTCATTTTTTCCATGTAGAATCAGATTACTTTTGTGTGTTGCTTGCTTTCAGCCTGAATGATTTCTTTTAATATTTTTTGTAATGCAGACCTACAAGAAAAAATTTCTCAGTATTTGTTTCTGTTGAACTATCTTTATTTTACTTTCCTGTTTGAATGATGTCTTTATTGTGTAGAATATTCTCAGTCAGCATTCCCATCCCCACCAGTACTTTGAATATACAATTCCAGTGCCTCTGGCCTTCATGTTTTTTGATGAGAAGTCAGCTGTTATTTACTGGGTTTTGTGTGTGTGTGTGTGTGTGTGTGTATAATGTGTGTATATATAAAATGTGACTACATATAAATATATATTGTGTCTAAGAGTGGTAGTCTTTGGTAATGATTCTACTTGGAGTTCACTGAGATTCCTAATTTTCAGATAAATGATTTTCATCAAATCTGGGGAGTTTTTAGTCATTATTTCTAAAAAAATATTTTTTGTTTCTCTCTCTACTCTTTATTTGGTACTCCCATTTCATGTTTTGAGGCTTTATTGATTTTTCTTCATATTTTTCTTTTTGTTCTTCTGATTATATAATCTCTATTAATCTAACTTTGTATTTGCCATTTTATTTATTTTTTTCTTCTGCCAGCTAAAATGGCGCTGGGGACATATGAGCCATGCCAGTAGACTATCTCTCATGGGGTAAAAACTTTAGCCCTAGACTGTTGATTCCCTGTAGTAAATTTTTTATTTTGATTATTGTGCTTTTCAATGACATAATTCTAATTTGGTTCTTTTAAAAAATAATTCATCTATACTTGTTGATATTTTCTGTTTTATAAGCTATTCTCATAAAACCTTCCTTTATGTGTTTAAACATGGTTTCCTGTGCATTTTGGAATGTATTTGTGATAATAGCATGAACGTCTTTGTCAAGTCTAACATCTGGGCCCGCATATATACAGTTTCAGTTATTCACTTTTATTTTGTGTGTATGCATCAGATGTTTTCTTTACATGTCTTGTAGTTTCTTTTGTTGAAATGGAGCTTTTAGATACTGAACTTCTCCCCATGGACTCGTTGTTCTTGTTTGCTTGTTTCTTTGTTTACTGACTGAAGTAGACCAGTTGAGGAAAGCAAATTTCCTCCACAGCATAACGCCTCTGGTGTCACTCCACAGAGAGTGCAGCTTTGGGCATATGTGCAATCTTTCTGACCAACAGGGATGAGTGTGCTTCTACCCAGGTTTTCTTTGCCTATTTCTTTTCCCGGCCTTCCTCTTAAGCTTCTTGCTGGTATGTCTATTGATATTATACTCAGCTATTATAATTCACTATTTGCAAATTGTTTGTTGTGTTGTTTTCACCAAAACTTGGCGACTTAAATTGTTCCACAGTCTGATCCAATTAAATTCAGGCATCTTTTTCAAGTTAGGGTGTTGCTAGACTTTGATGTTTGCCCCAACTCCAAGCCTTCTAGTGGTCTACTGTTTCACTTACTCCTATCATGAAGCTATCAGTGTCCTCTCTATTGCTCATTACCAATATGTCTATTGTGAATTTCCCCATACTCCGTTACATATAAACTCAATCCCCTTAGGAAGAGTTTCAGAGCTCTCTGTTCTTATGGACTGCCTATCCTCTTGAGCAAAAACTACACAACTGCTCTGGAGTTGGTAAAAAGGACAGCATCACACTTCTTCAGAAGTGACACTCCTGCACTATTAGTGGAGCACTGGTCAGGTGTGGTAGCTCCCTATCTTCTCAGCTTGCCCCTTCCTCTATGAAACCTTTGCTCTATGAGCAAGCTGTGATGGGGACAATGAAAGCCCGCTATTCTTAGTCTGCAAAATCTAGAGTATAATTTCTACCCATTGTACTCCAGTTCTTTCAACCATTTCTGTCTGGAATTGTTCTGAAACATGGCGCTGGGGGCATTTGAGAGATGCCAATAGCCTGTCTCTCCTGGGGTAAAACTATAATCATAGTCTGGAGCTAAAGGGGGAAAGGAAGTCCTAACTTATGGCCATCAATGCAGAGTAGGCTCCTATCACACTAAAATTTGGAGTTGTGGGGAGGGAGTTCATGACTCAAATGCACACATGACTCTTATTATTTTTACTGAGATTTATTAAATTTTTTGAATAAGTGTTTGTTTTTAGATACATTACATTAAAAATAATTTTCAGCAGTTAAAATGGTTATTTCTCTGAGGGGAGAGTCTGCTAGCCTTTTCTGCTGCTCTTTCAGAAGTCCCAACTCCTCTGTCTTCTTTTTATGATATCATTGTCATTTCATTTTTGACCTGATGCTACTTATTGATCTTTGCCTGTTCTACTTTATTCTGACATTGGGAACACTTGAGTATGTGCTATAAGAATAGGAATGCTGACGGCAATCACAGGACTGTGTATTCACCCTAATGAACATGAGGTCAGATTGCCTCCTCACCTGAGGGAGGGGTGAGGTTTTGATACCCAATCTCTGTTAAAAGCCTGAAGAGGAAATGCTTATGAACCTCCAGAGAAATATACACTTATCACAATCTCTATGACTAGTCTTATGCTACAGGATTTTCCCAAGCAAATAGCGTCACTGAATTTCTCCAGGCTTCTGTCCACAGAGTATCTATTTTACTTCATGTTTTGACTGTGGCCAGAGATGGAAGAGACAGTTTAGGGGACTTTTTATGGAGGGGAGATTAGATAACATGTTGGAGGAGCAGTTTCGTAAAGAGAGGAATCCATTGAGAAACATTTTAAAGCCACTGGCCCAGGATCACCACAGAGGGTCCAGATCTGACCTTTTTCCTCTCTAGGGAACAAAGGAATATATACATCAATGTTATTTTTGTATTGATTCCATCCTCTTCAATAACTAAAAGTACAAGGTTGATAAAAATAGAAATAAGTCAATGGATTATGAAGATTTAGAAGTTCAAACCTGCGGGAGTATGTAATAAAATGGGTATGGGGGAGATGAAGAAAAGGAAGGTGTCAAGAATTACCTAAATTTCTATGATTGTTCAACAGTAGATTAAATTTCTTATGGAGAGAGTGTAGGGGGAAGAAAGAAAGGGCCTAGGATAGACTTTTGAATATTACAAGGAACTAAAAGCTTCTGGTGAAGAAGATGAGCCTATGAGATAATTGAGACATGGAGAAAAAGGTGAAAGAAAGAAAATTAGAAGGTTCTGGAAAAAGATAATGTTTAATTTAAAGCAAGTAGTCAAAAGTATGATTTGCTCTTAAGAAGTTATGGCAGGAGAGGCTGAAAAGGACATTTGATCCTGTGACATGGATGTCCCTGGAGACCATAGTAGGAAGTGATTGTGAAAGGGATGGTGCAGAGTTTTATTAGAGATTTGAGAAATGAATGGGAGATGATTTGGTGGAAATAGGCACGTGTAGGCAATAGATGACTGGTGCAAACTCTTTTTTCCTTTTTAATTCAGGGGAGACATTAAGAGAGCAGAAAATCACTAAAGAAATAAGGAGGTCATTCTCACTATGGAGAGGAAGTTCATCACAAGAAGGAATGAGGGCATCAAAGACTAACTCATCTAGTGCGTGGGGCTGAGAACAGAGTAAAACACTGGAACTAGATAGACACCTTGGCCCTGAGTTTTATACCTGTGTAACTCTGTATAAGCAATACACTTAGTCTCTCTGCATCTTGGTTTTCTCATTTGTAAAGTGAGATTAATTAAACCTATACTGAAAAGTTCCCATGACAAATACAAAGAGGGATCACAAATGAGACCACGTATATCAATCATCAGGTGCATAATGTGTTAATAAATATTTCTTTATCCAGTCTATCATTGACGGGCGTTTGGGTTGGTTCCAAGTCTTTGCTACTGTAAATAGTGCTGCAGTAAACATACGTGTGCATGTGTCTTCATAGTAGAATGATTTATAATTCTTTTGGGTATATACCCAGTAATGGGATTGCTGGGTCAAATGGTATTTCTGGCTCTGGATCCTTGAGGAATCGCCACACTGTCTTCTACTTGTAACTTGCGACTAAGGATAGATGTTATATTGTCTCATTTATATTTATCAAATAAATGATAGTTGACTTGTAAAAAAAAATGAATAAAAATAATTAAATGTTTCTTTTCTTCTCAACTTTGTTTACCCTATTTTCTTCCAAATGTATGTGAACGTCTTACGAATGTTTTGTGTTGTACGTAGATACCTTTGCAGGAACACTCTTTATTCAGTGAAAGTCATTGAGACAATACATGCTATTTATTGAGCATCTATGTGAACAAAGGGAATCTCTGAGGGGCTCACAAATGCGCATGACATAATCAGATCACATTTAAATATAATTACTCCATCCCATTGTAGAAAAATAAAGCTATGTAAGAGAGAGTATGGGAGCATAGATAGCATACATTTTGAATCTAGGCTACAGAGGATGGTGTTCTGGGGACAGCAATGGCTGTGATGGAGAGATAAATGAATTGATGTGAGAAATTTTAGGTGGGTGAGTAAACAGATGTGGAAATCAATGAGAACTAGTTGATGAATGGGAAGAATGAGACAAATATAATGCTAAAAGTTTTGGCTTGGGTGTCTGGAGAGGTGGGTAGTGTCATTCCCCGAGAGTTGTCGTGATGGCTTATTGAGTGGCCACTGTCACTACAAAGCTGTGTTTTGAGCAGAACAAAACATCAGTAACACACTCCATATAATTTAGAGAATTTCTGATGATGGTGCAGAACTAAGTGAACTTTTGGTGTGATATGCACAGGATAGTATGATCTATATGAAAAGATCTATACCATTTTTAGGAGTAAAGCACTAAAGTATTCCAGAGCCAATTATTGCTATAATCAGTTTCACAGAAAATGCTTCTGTGAATATTGCCAATCGTGCAAAAACCCTGTGCATTTTGACATGTGTCACTTCTAGAAAAAGTTATTACAGGACATTAGTGGCCTTTCTCATGTTCTCTCCAAACATTGAAAGCTCCGCTATGGCGACTGCCGGCAAACAGCAGGAACAACATCAGATTCCAGCAAGTGCTTTTTCTTCTGTCTGTGTTTTGACTGTCATAGTTTCAGCTTGTAACAAAAGGAGTAGGTTTTCCTGTGGCTAAATGGACCTGGGAGGTTTGAAAAGTAAATCATTAAAGGGTTTCATGATGAGATTGAAATATATTATTGATATGTTGAACACCACATGGGTATAAAACAAAAGCAATGTAAACAGAGAATGTCTCCCCACTGACCCAAGTGAGGAATTTCCAGATGCCATCACAGCGGGTTCCGTGGATGGAACCTTTGCTGCTTCCAGAAGGTCAAACTCGTGACCTTCTCTGGACACACACACATGCACCCACACTAAACACATGAATACACACACACACACATTCACATTCTTTTAAGCTCAGCACTAGAAACTTCATAGCATCGGTTGCTTTTCTGCGTTGATGGGACTTCTGAACATTTATTTTGAGTTTTGCAATAATATATGTGATTTGAAGAGACAGAGAATTTCCCATCCACCAGAGGAAGAGTAATTTCTATGTTAAAGACATGAGCAAGCACACTGAGATTCTTTTTTTATTAATGCTTTGTGGGCTAAGAGAGCATTGGAGCTGGAGGGGAAATCTGAGAGCACACTCTTAGTTTAACAGATGTAAAGTAGTAGAAGGTAGAAGTGACTTATTATACCTAAACTCAGACAACTGGTCAGTAGCAGAGCCCATGTGAAAAACAGTCTTCTTGTGGCCTTTCCATGTTCATTTTATCATAATGTCATATCTCCTTTTCAGTTTTCCTCAGTGATGGTCTTATAGACAGTATGAATAATTCCAAATGGAGAACCGTTTGGGAATCAGTTATTCATTCCCTTTGTTTTCTCCATAAATGTTTTATGCTGGGTTATGCTTTCTTTAGACTATTTCAGTTTCTGAGTAATCTGTCATGCTGGGATCTATGTTCCATCAGCATACCATGTGGCAGAGGAAGAGCAACCCAAGATTCTTTAAAAATAAATTTTACCTATAGAGTTCAACATTTTAGTTTTCTGGGATTAAACATTATTATTTTTCTGTTTTATTTCCTAGAATATGCAAGCTTTAATGCATGTTTTAATGAGAGTCACTGCACCTCAGAAGTCTGTGCTCTTTCCATCATACCTTTTATTTTAAATATGCTTATTTTCTAAAACCTACTTTGTGGCCAAGTATATATTTGATGCATAAAAACAAAATCCACAAGGTTGTAGAAAGAGCATGGTTTTTGTACTAGTAAACCCAGTTTCAAATCCTAGTTCCTTCACTTCTCAGCTCTGAGAAAATGATCAGGTAAATGCATAGCTCTGTTTTCTCATCAGCATCATTTGTAAAGTGTGGATCCCATAGCATGGCTATAAAGACAAAATAAAATAATGCATGTAAGGTCCTCGCACAATACAGGACGTTGGTATGGGAAATAAAATAATTTAAACAGTTCATTTTAGTTTGCTCACTTTAATATTCCATCACAATTTTATGAGCCACACTAGGACTCCATGAGTTTTACCTAAGTCATTCTGTTATGAGAAATTAACAATGAAAATGTTTTGGAAAAAAATTACCTACTGTAAAGGAAAGTGAAAGGGGATAGTGATAGTCATTTTGGGGGCATTTATAAAATGATTGGATTATTTTTCCAACATTATTCTACTCTTGAGTAATACAGATGCAAAGATAATTTCTAAAGGAATGGTAAAGCCGCCTCATTCAACTCCGTTAAACACTACAATCCTTAAACCTCATGGCTTTACAGGAGGCTGGTCATTTCTGATGATAGCAGGGTTCTCTTCCATGCCCTGTCATGGAGAATTTTGACCAGGCAAAGGACCATGGCTGGACTGCAGAGCTTAAGACATGGTGAATTGCCTGATGGCCAAATAATAGCTCTAAACTTTAAGAACTTGACAGCCCTCTCAACTATCCAATCGAAACCTCTTATTTTACAGCTATGGACATCAGAGTACACAAATTTCACTTTAAAAATCAGTAAATAGATTTGGCATCTAGCAGACAAATGTTCAATAACTACTTGTTGAATGACACAAAGTATATGTCTTTTGTACAAAAGTATTAGCTTGATGCAAAAGTAACTGTGTTCTTTGCCATTACTTTTGCACCAACCTAATAGATTGTTTTAAGATTAAGTAGATGAGGAAAATTGAAATGATGGCACTTTCAGATTTTAAAAATTGCAATCTTCAGTTTTAATTTCTTTGGAAATTCACTTTCATTTTCCTTGAGTTTAACTTTCTTTGAACATGTTTATAATAGATAGACAATTCCAAAACAATACATTAAATTGTTCTAAGAAAGCTGGATTTTTTTTTTTTCTTTAAGTTCCTTACTGAGACAGCTGTGGCAGACAAATGCTTCCCTGTTTCTTTTCCTTTCTTTTTTCTTCTTTTTATTTTATTTTTTTTCTGCTCAGGGATGAGTGATTGTTTCCTTCCACAAATTAAAATGAATCTCAAGGTCAGAGCGTGCATTTATTTTGTTCTTTTTTTCTAAGACGATCCGTTTCAATACCATTTGCATTTTTTGTGACTTTTTTTCAATGATTGATTTATACAGTTTAGGATCTTGCTTTATGTCCTTTTGTGCAACAGGTTTTCAGAGTGGTCAAAACAGAAGCATAAAGGGGCATGTTCTGCAAGTATTTTAATCTTAGCCCAAAGCACTTGGAAATTTCTGAGTGAATATGTTCTGCTAAGTATTATAATCTTTCTCTAACAATTTAAATTTTTAGGCACCAGTGACGTGATATTTACACACCTAGACCTAGACTGCCTCAGAGAGGAAATGAGTATGTCTACATGTTCTTCACTGAAGCTGCATTATAACTGAGAGGCTAAGCAATTTCTATCATGTGCAATGAAATCCTGACCTGATCCAAGGTCCAATCATGAATTCTGAGCCACAGCCACGCAAGTAATATCACATGAGGCCTTGTAGTTGGTTAATACTTTCTTAGAACGTGCTTTTACCAAAGAACTCATTTTTTTGTTGTTTCTGAACCAAATTCAATAAATGTCTTTAGATTTTTTTTTTTTTTTTTTTTTTTGAGGCGGAGTCTCGCTCTGTCCCCCTGGCTGGAGTGCAGTGGCCGGATCTCAGCTCACTGCAAGCTCCGCCTCCCGGGTTCCCGCCATTCTCCTGCCTCAGCCTCCCGAGTAGCTGGGACTACAGGCGCCCGCCACCGCGCCCGGCTAATTTTTTGTATTTTTAGTAGAGACGGGGTTTCACCATGGTCTCGATCTCCTGACCTTGTGATCCGCCCGCCTCGGCCTCCCAAAGTGCTGGGATTACAGGCGTGAGCCACCGCGCCCGGCCAAATGTCTTTAGATTTTAATAGTTACTTAAAAGCAAGATTAAATTTTAGAGACAGAAATATTTAGATCTTTCTTCCTTTGATGGTTCCAAGACCATGCTAAACAACATAGACAACTTACAAAATGATTCTTTATGTGAATATTTCCAAACATTAGTGTGACTGAGATAAGTAAAATTTCTAAATACAAGAGTGACTCTCTTATGTATGTTTTTACTTTTGAAAATATTCTCCATATTAGCAATCATATAGTCATACCCTTCCTACGTTGACAAAGATTTGTTTGTACATAGGATAAATAATAAAAACCCTTGAGTAGATTAATGGATACTGTATTCCTCTTTTTTTCTTTTTCTTTTTCCTTATGTAAATTGTAAACAGTACATCCTATGAGAAACTGGAGAAGCAATGAGTAGCCCAGAGCCAATAATTACCTTTTCTCTTTGTTTACACCAAGGTTCAGAGGGCACTTCTTTTACTTTTCCATTGAAAAAAAAATCCCTCCTTATTCTCCAAAAAACGTTAATGGTAAAAAATAATCCCCAGTCCAACTAACATCATTAATAAGAATGGAAAGCACTGGACATCAGCCCCGCTTGCCCAATGCCTTCTTTTCCTTCCTGAGTGAGGAATGTTAACTGCATTGTGCTGTAATGAGCCATGCCCAAACTACTGTTTTCTGGTCCACTGTTTATTTGATTTCTTTATTGTAATGAAACTCAGATGGTTGGTGTTTACACTAGCAGTGTGCTGGGAGATCACGCTGGGAACCATTCTAATTAGCTGCAAGTGGGTCTCAGAATTAGAATGGAGGAAAGAACAAATTTTTAGTAACGACTTTAAATTGAAGCCCTCATTTATTTTCATTATGGCCAGACCAGAAGCAAGCTAATGTTTCCCAGGTCTTTCCGTGCAAGGCCTGTGGCTCAGCTCAGTGGAGAAGGATTCAGCTATTTTAGATGCACTTCAGCATACATTGCTCCAGGAAAGAGAATGTTTAAGGTAAGACTGGAGCAGGGAGCCCAGCTGGAGTTTTCAGAACAGAAGATGAAGTGGATACAAGCAGAGAGCAAACTCTCTACCCACCTCTGAATTCACTTCATATAAAGGATTGTTTTCTGAGCTCTGTTCTGAAATCATCTTTCTCTGACAGGGCGTATTCTCAGAAATGAAATCTTTTGGTGTTCATAGCAAAATGAACAGTGAATTTTGTTTTACCATTCAGCACACAACGGAGACCACAATCTAACAAGAAAATGGCTTGCCCTAATGAGCCAGTGTTTACATATTTTCTGGATTTGTGGTGTTCTTTCTTTGGAAGCAACTAATTGGTCAATCATAAGAGATTTTGAACTATCTAGTCAGACTTCATGTAGAGAGTACCTCTAACACATGCTCTGTAGCATGAAACATCATTTTAATGGTTACAACATGTGGCCAGATGCCTTCCATAGCTTATTTTGTGATGTAATTCTAGTATGTGAATTGGTAAAACACGATTTATAAAAGCTACAATAGTCTTACTGGAGTAATCAACAGTTCTTCTCTGTAGAGGCATCTATGTGTACGTGTTCTTGTGCCTTTTTTTTTTAACCAACCAACTTTGGGGGTGACTTTAATGAGAGTTTTAAAAGTAGGATTTAATATATTTGCTGTTTGCTATATAAGAATTAAATTGTGTTTTGCAGAAAATAGTGCAATATTTGTAATCTTGTACTGGAAGACTTTTTTGTTCTTTTTCTGTTCTTTCAAATGTGATAATGCTAATAATCTGACTTTTTTTCTGAATGGGAGAAAATATTTGCAAATCATATATCTAATGCAGTACTTTTATCTAAGGCAAGCTTGTCCACCTGTGGCCTGTGGGCCACATGTGGCCCAAGACAGCTTTGAATGTGGCCCAATATGAATTCATAAATTTTCTTAAAACATTATGAGATGCTTTTTGCCTTTTTTTTTTTTTTTTAAGCTCATTAGCTATTATTAGTGTTAGTGTATTTTATGTGTGGCCCAAGACAATTCTTCTTATGATGTGACCCAGGGAAGCCAAAAGATTGGACATCCCTGGCCTAGAGTATATAAAGAACTCCTACAACACAATGGTTAAAAGACAAATAACACAATTAAAATGGGCAAATGATCTGAATATTTTTGCAAAATAAAAATACAAATATTTAATCAAAACATGAATGAATTTAATATATACATATTGAATTAGAACATAAATGAATGTAAACATGAAATGATGTGTGATATCATCAGTCACCAAGAAAATGCAAATCCAAGCCACAGTAAGTTACTCACTAGGATTGTCATAATCAAAAGGCAGGTAATGAGAAGTGTGGTTGAGGATGCAGAGAAATTGGAACTCTCATATTCTGCTATGGAAATGTGAAATGGTGCAGCCACTTTGGATAATAGTCTGGTAGTTTCTCAAAATGTTAAACACAAAGTTACCATACAACTCAGCAATTCCACCCCAGGTACATAACCAAGAGAAATAAAAACGTATGTCCACATGAACACTTGTACATAAATGTTTAACAATGTTAGGCACCAGAAATGTTAATCAACTGATGAATAGGTAAACATACTGTGGTACATTCATACCATGGAATATTAACAATAAAAGAAATGGAGTTCTCATATATAATATAGCATAGATGAATTTCAAAAATATTTTACTAAGTGAAAGAAGCTGGTCACAACCCGTGTAGTATGATTCCATTTATACGAAATGTAAAGAAAGGGCAAATCTATAGATAGAATAGAGATAGAGAGTAGATTATAGAGATAGAAAGTTGATTACTTGTTGCTTAGGCTGAGGAAGGGAATGAGGAAATATGGGAGTGATGACTAAAAGGTTTGGAATTTCTCTTGGGATGATAAATATGTTCTAAAACTGATTGTGATTGCAGTATATCTGTTAACATATTAGGTGGGTGCAAAAGTAGCATAAAACCACAATTGCTTTCACATCAACTGACTACTAAAAACCTTGAATTGTGCGTTTTGACTGTATACAATTGAAGTATATGTTATGTGAATTATACTTCAAGACAGTTATAAAAAATTTTTTTATGTTTATTTGCTTTAAAATAAAATTTCATTTTTAAAAAAATCTATGAAAGAGAATAGACCTATGGAAAAGTCCTTCTGCAAACAGCAGGCATGCAGTACTCTCTGCAATTCCAGGAGCGCGCAGTGTATTTCCTTTCCTCCGGCCTGTGCTTACCTCGTCCCTCTGTCTGGAATGCCTTTCCACTGTTAAAAGCCTTCCAATTCTCCAAAGTCTACCACCATTCCTATTTCTTCCATGAAGCCTTCCTGGATGAGTCTAGCTGGGATACTCTTTTCTGGTGCCCTCCCAGAACACACTGGTAGCAACCATCTCTTGAGTTTTGATTAGAAGGGTAGGGTCCTTTAGATATTATTTAGTCTAAACTCATCATTTTGTAGATGAGAGACTCAACACACAGACAGGGTGACTGCCCTACTCAAAGTCACATCACTGTTTGAGATAAAATCAAGATTTGAGTTCTTGATAGACCCTGAGGACAAGAGTGAAGCACTGCCAACCTCCAAAAAATGAAAAAAAAAAAGAAAAAGAAAAAATGTCTGTTTTGTAACTAATTTTGTTACAAAATCCTCTTTTTCCTTTGATATATACCTACCATTCCTGGCCTGATTGTGGGATTGCAGGACTTGATATCAGAGGAAGGAGGGCCTTTCTGTGAACCAGAGGTGCTGTTGGAAAAGTCAGGACAATTTAAGGCTGTGCACCAGGTTCCAACTCTGCAAATTTATAACACATTTCCATCCTATTACAAGTAAAGACATGGTTGAAGGGAACAGTGACATTTTCAGGGCAATACTGAGTTTCAATGGTGGTGATTTTCTATGAGACATCATTCCAGTGATCTTTATGATAGCTGCTCTCTTACATAGAGTCAGAGAGATGATTTATGCATGATGTGGTTTATAAAAAGATGCCTTGGATAAAATGTAGTAAAATGAGATTTAATAGTCATATGGAGAAAACAGAATAGCATAGGCTTTATGCAAATTAAATTTTAATCTAGTTAACTCTACATATTTTGAGAGAACAAAAGAAACTTGAGGAGGTCTAGTCCTTGGGCCTGCAGGAATGAACTCATCCTCTTCATTTCCATGGGAGACAATGGGTATAAAGTAAATAGTACCTCCCTGCCTCATAGCACTGTTGGGAGGCTCCAAAGGAAGTACATCAATGAAGATGTCTTATAAACAGTGAAGTTTCTGGAACTTCCCAGGCAAAGTTTATAAGGCTTTTACTATATCTATATTTTCACGACTTCATTTAAAATTTATTTTTCAGTTTTTTACTGTGTCTTTAATGCTGGAGTGAGAGCCACAAGCAGTGTTAAAAAATGATACAGGAGATAGTCTCTGTCTCTGAAAAAGACACCCCTTTCCCTTTCTGTCTTCTGCTGCCTGCTCCAATGTGATCAGCCTTCCTGGACACTTCCTTCTCTTAGGTGAGGGGGTGTCCTGTCCTCCTCCAGTTTCATCCCCTGCAAATCAGGGGGTGGGGTATAAATCAGCTCAGCCCTGCTACTCCAATCTGTTCCTTGCCAGAGAATCCTGAATAAATGAAGTTCTTTGATCTCATTTGGCTTAATAATCAATACAGGTATTTTCTATGGCAGACAAACTCAAGAGTCTTAGATTTGTCCAAATATGTCCTATATTATGCATGACACAGGAAGGCCTCTTGGACAAATATTCAAAGTGACATTTAGGGACAGAAGTATAACTTGGGAGAGGCAGGTCTAAGGAAAGCACTGTGGCCATCCTTGACCTGTGTGCTGCTGAAATTTTAGGTACCAATTCTGGAATTAGAGGATTTGATCTGTGTTACAAAAATTAAATACCATATGGGATACAGACCACTTGTGCTTGTTATTTTATTTTTTGAATTTTTGTCCTGCCATTGATTGGTAGCAAAAAATCAGGTGTTCCTAGCTACATTCCTTTGTATCTTGTTTTTAACTTAATCTCAAATCAAGGACAATATTGTTGATCAAATAACCGCTGGCTTCTTTGGCTTATCTCTAGATTCCTGAAGTCACCACTCTGTACCCACACTCTCATTATCCTCTAAATACTTTGTGGTCTGCATTGTTGATCATGAACGCCTTGGTCCTGGCTGTGGATTTCCAGGAGGTACCTCATAAGGATGGTGGAAGGACAGGGACCCACAGGGGGGTGTTATAGAAGCTGTGTCATCACCTTGGCTTGAAGTGCAGAAACATCTCAATGTAATTATTATTAAAAGGGGATTTTAAAAACCACAGCACTCTCTCTAGGAAATCAGGTTTCCTTGGAGCTTTTGGAAGGAATAAAATCAATTTAAAAGATAGATTTGGAGTCGGGTGCAGTGGCTGATGCCTGTAATCCCAAGGCTTTGCCATATAAAGGTAGGATAATTGCTTGAGGTCAGGAGATTGAGACCAGCATGGGCAACAGAGAGAGACCCCCATCTTCGCAATTTCTTTTTAAAATTAACCAGGTGTGGTGGTGCACACTTGTAGTCTCAGATACTCAGGAGGCTGAGATGGGAGGATCACTTGAACACAGGAGGTCAAGGCTGCAGTGAGCTATGATTGCACCTTGCACTCCAGCCTCTGCAACAGAGCAAGACCCTGTCCCTTAAAAAAAGAGATTTGGGTCATGAGTTGGAGGTTGCACCACTGCACTCCAGCGTGGGTAACAGCGAGACTCTATCTCAAAAAATAATAATAATTAAAAAAAGGAATAAGGATGATGATTAATATCCACAACTTTTAATTATGAATGTTTGTGCCATAACCTCCCTCATACCCTAAACCTTCACAATAATCTATTTACCCCCAAAATGTCATGCTTTGGGAGGAAGAAAAAAATAATCGATTTCCATGTCTGGAGCAGGGGAAAGAAAATACCCACAAGAGGTAAGCTACAAGCAAAACGAACTGTGAGGAGAAAATTCAGCAAGACAAATAATTTGAAGCACGACATGACCAAGAGAACATGAGACTCTCTGGTATTTTGCAAAAATCTTGGGGGAAAGCTAGGCATGTCTCACAGGATGTGGAATAAGGGCTCAAGCCAATTTTCCTTAAATCTCAGAGGACTGGGTGACCTTAGGTGACTGCATTACAACTTTAGTTTGCCTGACGCAGAATGCCTGATGCTCATTGAGATTTCTTTCTTTGTAGTAAGCTCCCTGCTGACCCATTGTGGTCAATACAATTCTGAGACCATCTTGGAACATTACTTCCTGGTGTGAATGTCAGAGGAGGCTCTGGAAGGGGCTGCTGATTCTGGACTGAGGGTTTTCCATGAGGAATCCTGGTTCCATTAGAAGGACCTGGGAGGGTAGATACGTGCACTCTAGAATCCAGTCACCTGTTGGCAGACTCCAAATAAAGTGAACAAGGAGACCTTAGAATAACCAAGTTTATGGCAGTTGGCTGGAATGGTGTTTGAAAAAGTAAATATCACTTCCTTCCCTGGAATGTGCAATTCCTGTGTGCTAGGCGATGACACTAAAGAAATTATTTTTATTTATTTATTTATTTTTATTTTTAATTTTGAGATGGAGTCCTGCTCTGTGGCCCAGGCTGGAGTGCAGTGGCACCATCTCAGCTCACTGCAAGCTCCGCCTCCCACATTCACGCCATTCTCCTGCCTCAGCCTCCCGAGTAGCTGGGACTACAGGCACCCGCCACCACGCCCAGCTATTTTTTGTATTTTTAGTAGAGATGGGGTTTCACTGTGTTAGCCAGGATGGTCTTAATCTCCAAGAAATTTTTTTAATGTGAAACATTCCTATGCTGAGATCTCAGTGGGAAATGAAAAGGCTGTGTGTTTGCAGAGGGTAATATCTGCTATTATTTTAGAGGATCTAATGATGCCCGGTAGGTAAGTCCCAAAGGAAACGTGATTAACATGCCACAGAGGTCTTCTGTGAGATCGAGTAAACATGTTCGATTTTATTGAGGAGGTTATAAAACCTTTAAACGTTCATTTCAGTCAGTTCATTTCGCCTAGCAATTAAGAGTTCCTCAAGAGAAAAAGGAGGTCAAACAAACTTTGGCTTAGGCCAATAAGTCCTTCTTTGGAAATTTATACTTATCTGTGTCTGTTCCTTTTTCTTAACAGTATAGATTGGCATGAGTCTTATCTCTTTATGGCAGGGCTGTGATATGCTGTTTTGTATTAATAAAATTAAGTTATATTAAAAAGAAGTTCCTGAATATTGAGTGAGCCAAGTGCATATTGATGTACCTTTAAAATGTGGCTCAGGGTAGGGCCAAGATTTTAAACTTCAGAAGTAGTAGCTATTCAGAAGGTTGTTCTAGAACCACTGCCAGTAAAAACTCAAGAGTGAAAGGTCTGATGTATCACACATCGAACTTGAAAAACTATGTTTGGGGTAAAAAGGCAATCATTTCTTCATCTCACTTTCTCTCTCAAAAATACGTACGTGCACACACACACACACACACCCCACACGAGAACTCCCGTATTTTAGTGGCAAGAATTGTTATTGACTGTTCTGAGCAAGGAGCGTAAGTGCAGGCAGAAAGGTCTACTTCTTCATCTTCTCCTTTTCAAACACTGATTAAAAAAATAAATAAAATGATGAATTCGTGCCTGAGCTCTATGGCTGCTTTCCTCCCTCATAAAGGTAGCATAATGCATTTGGGCAGGTATAGTTCTAGGCATTAAATGACATGGGAAAGGCACGAGAGCCTGAGAATTTAATTTACAAGGTATCATGTTGAAGCTAATACCTAGCGATAGAACCCAAAGAATTGCTCACTACTGGGGTGAAATATGACACAGTGGGAGATGGGAATAGCAGGAGTATCAGGTCCCTCTGATTGTTACCCTCCATGGGGACCCCTCCAAACAACTGTCACATTGATTGTCCTATCAGACACTAAGGGATGAAAGCAACATTAGTAATTCCTACCGTAGCCTGATGACCTGTTGTGTGTCAGCCTCGTGCTAAGTACTTTAAAAGTTTGTGTAACTGAATTCTTACCATCCTGTGGAACAGGAATTATTATTCCTGTTTGTCATAGCTAGACTGATCCTGAGCCAGATGACATTCCTTTTTCCTTTCTATTTGGTGTTATGGAAAGAAAACTGATTTAGAATAAGGAAGACTCATCATCTCTTACCAGCTCTGGGTTGTAAGAGAAGCAGCCATACTTAGTAAATTTGTGGAAGGACAACCTTGCTTGAATGTGAACGGAATTTGACTATGCCCCACGAACATGAAGGCGGCTATTCTAAAGAACAAACTGGAGTCAGTGTGTTTTATGTGGTAGATGCAAGGAACATAGCAGGCACTCTCTGCTCCCCACTGTCTTCTTTCTAGAGTCAGACTCCTGTTTTCTCAGCTAAGTGTTGGTGGGAGTGGAGGAATGCATGAGACTGGAAAGAGCCTGGGATTTTCACTGGAAAAGATTGAAATTTGAGCCTTGCTCTATTTACTTACTATAAAGATTTCTGCCGATTGTTTCAACTAACACAAACTCGTAGGTAAATTGGGGTATTTAATTTAGACTAGAGATAATGTATATGTACACGGTGCTTGTTATATAGTAACAGTCCACCCATGGAAGTTCTTTTTAGTTTTATTTTGTCCAGATACTTAAGGAAGTTCTCCAAAGGACTGTCCATGATGGTAGAATTAGAATACGTTAGCTTAAACCATTTACTATGGATTGAGAGTCTGTGCGTTTATCCATGAGCTTGTCAACTCTACCTATATTTATTCTTCAGCCGCCGTCTTCACCTGGGGTAATCAGTTCCTTATCTGTTAACCTGATCTGTTAGATGTGTTTCCTATTGCCTCTCCAAAACTAGATTACCACTGCTAGAATTTCAATCTGGTCTGTGTTTGAGCTAGTCTTAGTTTTGTAATTCTATTCTTCCAACTTTCATC
Source organism: Theropithecus gelada (assembly GCF_003255815.1). Taxonomy (NCBI): domain Eukaryota; kingdom Metazoa; phylum Chordata; class Mammalia; order Primates; family Cercopithecidae; genus Theropithecus; species Theropithecus gelada. The sequence continues at coordinate 45,115,844 of NC_037684.1, read as the reverse complement.
TTTCTTGATGGCTAACATTTATTCTGTCCTCAGGAATCCATGCCTTCTCCTCTTCTACCAGTAGGTTTTTCTGTGTGAAACAAGGACAAGGTGAGGCTTTGCTCATTAGCATCCATACTAACTTACGCTTCTCCGGTCTTTGTCACTTGACGTTTGTTTACTAGGTCCTTTAAAACTATCTTGTTACTGTTTCACTTGGTTGAAAATTTAGATGGACCTGGGTGATCAAACAGCTTTCCAGATTTCCAGTCAAACACATCAGTTTTATTGGAAATGGCCTTTGAATTTTCAGTTATGATCTAAGTTTCTGGCATCTTTTCAGTTGTACCCATATACAAATGGAGTTCTAGCACGTAGATATTTATGAGACATAATGTGAAAATGGGCATTGAGTGCTTGATGTCAATTCAGCATATTGCAACACCTTCCTCTATCTGTCATTGTCAAATGTTGATCTGTTTCACATGGTAAGTGCACATACTTTAAAATGTTAACTCTTAAGTGGAAATAAATGTAAAGTGCATAATGCTGTTACATATTTTAATAGGATTTTTCTTCTGATTAGAAAACTAATGTATATACATTATAAGCAATTTAAAGTATATTAATAGTTATATCAGTCATAACTCGCCTCTTGGATATTATACTGTCCATCATTCCATACTTTTCTCTGTGCATTGAAATATTTTTAAAGGAGGGTCTTAAACACACATTTAAAAATCCATTTTTATCAGCCTTTTGACGTATAATGTATATACAATAAACCCATCAGTTTTTAAATGTATAATTTATAGGGTTATCAAATGTGCATTTTTATAACCACCACCAAAATCATGATAATGAACATTTACATCACCCCAAATTATTTCCTTTATCAATTTGCAATAAATTCCCTCCCATATCCCTGAACCTTGGCAACCACTGATCTTTATATTTTTTAAATTTTCATTCATTCTGGATTGCACATTACTGGTGTATAGTAATGTGTACATTAAATAAATTTTTGTGGATTCTTCGGACTTTATGTAGATTTTTGTCATCTACAAATAGACATAATCTTCCTCTCCCACCCGCCCCTCAGTTTGGATGCTTTTATTTCTTTTTCTTGCTTAATTGTTCTGACTACAACTTCCAATACACCATGGAATAGTGGTGCTGAAAGGAGGCATTCTTATCTTGTTTCTGATTTTTAGAAGGACGTCTTTCAGTCTTTCACTATTGCGTATGGTATTATTTGTGAAATTTTTATAAAGTTCTTCATCATATTGAGGAAGATCTCTTCTAATCCTAGTTTTCTGAGTGTTTTTGTCATGAAATAGTGTTGGATTCTGTCAAATGCTTTTCTGCATCAGTTGAGGTGGTTATGTAGTTCATTTTATCTGTTCTATTAATACCATAGCATTTAAGTATTGTTAATTTTACATCATAGTGATTTACGCTACAGCGTATCAAGAAGAGTAAACATCACTCAAAGACTTTACCTCCTCTTCTGGTGAAGGGGTTAGTGTGTTTCTGGTTGTCTACAGGACAGTTGTATCATATTAGGCAGGGAGATATACATGTAGGGGATGCCAAATTGACAAAGGATAGAGTTATTGATTATTAATTTATGTGTCAACTTGAGTGGGTCAAAAGGTGCCCATATATTTGGTTAAATATTTCTGAGTGTGTTTGGGAGGACATTTATGGATGTCCTCATGACCTAATGTCCTACCACAGGCTCTACCTCTTGATACTACCATGTTGGTGATTAGGTTTTAACATATAAATTTGGGGGGAGCATAAACATTGAGACCATAGTACACACAATAAACTTGGAATAATTATTTATTTTCTTAGGTCTTCTTGAGTTTCTCTAATCAATTACATTTTGTTAGGTATATACCCTAAATATTTTTATATTTTTGCTATTAGTATAGTTGTTAATTTTTTTCACCTTTATTATTAAACTTTATATTCACTGTCTTTTTTTTTTTTTTTTAACTTTCAGTATTTTAAAGATGTCTCTCCATTGTCCTCTGGCATGCATAGTTTCTGACCAAGAAATCTATGGCATTGTCTTACTTTTGTTCCCCCCATGTTGTGCGTTTTGACTCTAGATTCCTTTAAGAGTCTTCTCTTCATCACTGGTGTTTAGCAATTTGATTATGAAGTATCATTGCATGATTGTGCAGGTTCACTGAGTTTTTGGATTTGTATGTTTATGGTTTTTATCAAATTTAGAGAATTACTCACCATTATTCTTTGAACTATTTTTTTTTCTCTCTCTCCCTTCAATTCCTCTCCTACTCTTCTGGGATTCCATTGATGATTATGAGACTACTACTGTCTTTTTTCTGTCTGATATTGGATTGTTTTTGTGGCCATGGTTTCAGGTTCACTTTTTTAATCTTCAGTGTTTAATATGCTCTTAATACCACCCCATGTATTTTAGAGATAGACTTAACTATTTGAAAACAGTTTTAGGCCGGGCATAGTGGCTCACGCCTGTAATCCCAGCACTTTGGGAGGCTGAAGTGGGTGGATCACCTGAGGTCGGGAGTTTGAGACCAGCCTGGCCAACATGGTAAAACCCCATCTCTACTAAAAATACAGAAACTAGTTGGGTGTGGTGGCATGTGCCTGTAGTCCTAGCTACTGGGGAGGCTGAGGTGGGAGAATCTCTTGAACCCAGGAGGCGGAGGTTGCAGTGAGCCGAGATGGCACCGTTGCACTCCAGCCTCTGCAAAAAGAGCAAAACTCTGTCTCAGAAACAAACAAACAAGAAACAACAACAACAAAAAACAAGAAAAAATTTTAGATATACAGAAAATTTGTGAAGATAATATACAGAGCTCTCATATACCACAAATATAGTTTTACTTATTACAGACATCCATCTTATATTCATATGGTACATTTGTTAGAATTAATGAACCAATGTTGATATATTATTATTAACCAATGTCCATACCTTTGTCAGATTTTCTGTTTTTACCTAATGTCCTTTTTCTGTTCCAGAATGCCATCAAAGATATTACATTACATTTAGTTGTTATGTATTTATAGGCTCCTCTTGGCTATCAGAGATTGTCAGACTTTGTTTGTTTTTGATGACCGGGATGGTTTTGAAGAGTACTGGTCTCATATTTTGTAGAGTTCCCCTCTATGAGAATTTGTCCACTGTTGTTCTCATCATTACACTAAGGTTTATGGATTTTGGGGAAAAATTCCTCAGAGACAAAGTGTCATTTTTATCATATCATATCAAGAGTACATACTCTCAACATAATTTACCGTTGTTGATGTTGACTTTGACCATCCTACTAGGGTAGCATTTGATAGGTTACTCCAATGTAAAATTATTCCTTTTTCTCTTTTCCATACCGTATTCTTTAGAATAATGTCACTATGTGCAGCCCACATTTAAGTAGTGAGGAATTGTTTTCCCTCCTTGTGGTGGACTATTTACCTAAATTATTTGAAATTTTTGTTTTTAGGAGATTTGTCTATTTTCCCCACTCCATTGATTATTTAATAATTTATATCACTATGGACTCATGGATATTCATTTTATATTTTGTGCTATAATCAGTGCTATTTATTTTACTACTCACATCAGTTCAGGTTTGGCCACTGAGAACTCTTCGAGTTGGTTCTTGTGCCCTTTTGACATACCCCAATCAATTTCTTTTTTCCTTTGTACTTCCTTACTTTCTGCCATAAACAAATATTCCAAGATCATCTTGTATATTTTCTATCTCAGTCATAGATTCAGCCATTTCTCCAAGGAGCCCTAGTTTCTTTTATTGAAGAATGGTATTAAAAACAAGATCTGGGGCCTAAGTATGCATTTTCATCCAAAGTATTTTTAATTTCGATTTTTTTTTTTTTATTCTCTAGGAGTTCCCTTTCGGTCCTTTTTATATTTCACATGTTTTCCCTCACAATGATATGCTTCCTTTACATTCTTGAATATACAGATCTTTTTTTTTTTTTTTTTTTTTTTTTTGCAGACTGAGGCTCCCTCAGTTGCCAAGGCTCACTGCAAGCTCCGCCTCCGGGCTCACGCCATTCTCCCGCCTCAGCCTCCCCAGTAGCTGGGACTACAGGCGCCCACCCACCACGCCCGACTAATTTTTATTTTATTTTATTTTATTTATTTATTTATTTATTTTTATTAGAGACAGGGTTTCACCGTGTTAGCCAGGATGGTCTCAATCTCCTGACTTCGTGATCCGCCCTTCTCGGCCTCCCAAAGTGCTGGGATTACAGGCGTGAGCCACCGCGCCCGGCCCAGATCATCTTTGTAATAGCTGTTTTATTCCCTAAGTCTCTCTACTCTGGCTTATGGGAACATGTACTATTCTCTGCTATGTGTAGACTCTGGGAATGATTCTGCCTACTCAATTCCAGTATCTCTTGTCTATGGCATTTGTCATTTTCTCTCACATATGCACAGATTCGTAATTAGCAAACTCTTGAGGGGACCCCTCTGTACCAGTGTTCTCTCTCTCTCTCTCTCTCTCTTTCTTTCTTTCTGTACTTCTAGCTCCCTCCTTTCTTCCTTGGCCACCTTGACTTGTATTCTCTGTTGTCTTCACTCATTGAAACTATTGGCTCCCTATAGGTTCCCTCTGTCTGCAATGCAGTCTGGAAACTACCTTCAAGCAGTAAGCTGGGACCATTTTTGGGCTCTCTCTGTTTTTTCCTGATCTCAAGGATTGTGGTGCTGTGATGCCGGTTGTTCAATGTCTGAAACACTTGTCTCACATGTTTTGTCTGATATTATTGTTGCTTATTATGAGACGGTAAATCCAGTCCTTGTTATTCCACACTCACTGGAAGAAATAGTCTAATAAACTATTTTAAATGTAAATACAAATTATGAGCATTTTCCATGTCATTAAATATTTTTGTGAAATATGATTTTAATTACTGTATATATTTCCATCATACACCTGGTTCAACTATTTCCCTCATTTGGTATTAGCCTTCGAACTTTAGTTATGGTGTTTTTCATAAGCAAAAATTCATATGTATATAAATATAACAACATTTACTTAATGGTTTCAGATTATGCATTTGTTAATGGAACGGCAAGAAAAATATTTGCTTGCTCCTTTTATTCTGGTTATTTTGTGAGTGTACTTTCTACATTAAGCTCATGAACCTATCTGGAATTTATTTTCATATTTGTTATGAGGAACTGATCTATATATTTTTTAAGTCATAAAAATGAGAATATGAAAAGAAGCACTGAAACAATAAAAATCACATTAAAACCCCATATTCTGTTTCCTCCCCTTCTGGAACTCCAGTAACATTCATTTAGAACATTTTGCTTTATAGCCCAGATGTCTTCTATGCTCCTCAATATCTTTTTCTTGTAATTTTATTTTTCTGTCTGTACTTTGATCTGGGAATTTTTACTGATCTACTTTTTATTTTACTAATCTTCACTTCTGTATTGTATCAGCTCTTGAATCCATCTGTTGAATTATATATTTTTATTGCTATTTTCTTGCCACAATTCAAGGAAAGCTTGTTTTGTTTATTTATTTTTATATTTCAGCTCTCCAGTTAAATGCTTCATCTTACTATCTATTCTCTTGAACATACTAATCATACTTATTGCAGAGTAGGAATCTGACGATTCAAAAACCTGGATTACCAAAATGCTTATTAAGTCTTTTTTTCCCCCCGTTTTGTTCTTATGGTCATTTGGTCGCATTTCCTGGCATTTCTGATAATTTTGGGTTAAATGCTGGACATTTTACATTAAAAAGCGTAGAGGCTCTAGATTAATTCCAACAAAGTGGATGTGATTTTCTAGTTGTGAGAAAATAGATCTAGGAAGATAGCCTTGATCCAGTTAGGCATTGAGGTTTTGTTTCGTGTTTTATGAAGACTCTTATCTTGTTGCCCTCACTCGTAGGGGATAGTCTTGCAAGATTTCCAACTGAACACGTAACATTTCCAGGGTCCCTCCTCCACTGGCCACTTGTGAGGCTCTTTATCCTGATTTCCAAAGTCCTACATCCTCTGTCTCTGCCTATGCCCTAACCACATCTTTACCATTCTCCCTCGCTTCTCTTTTTGCTATGATCTCACCATCCTTTTGTCGCTGCTGCTGTTGCGAGGACACACAGGTTTATTTTTTATCTTAGGTTTATTGTAAAAGCTCTCTATTCTGTCGAGCGTGGTCTTCTTCATAGCATGACTGTTCCCCACATGTTCAGGTCTCACCAGTGCCACATCTGCAGAGCACCCGTACCCCTCAGTGTTTTCTATCTCATCAACCTAATTTTCCTCATACAGTTTTAAAATCACATGATTTTTATTTCTCTTTGTTATTTTTATAGTTTTCTGTATGTTTCCTGAAGTTGAATGTAAACTATGAAAACCGGGACTTTGTCTGTATTGTTTGCTGCTTTGGCCCCAGCATCTAGAACTTCCCTGTCCAGTACTATTGATAGCAACCACAGGTGGTTATTGAGCCTTTGAAACATCAATAGTCAAAATTAACACGTAAGTGTAAAATACACATCAGATTTTGGCATCTTAATTTGAATAAAAGTAATGTAAACTACCATATTAATAACCTGTATATTGTATTGAAATTATGATGTTTTGGTTTGAATGAAATATATTAATTTCACCTTTTTAAAACCATTTTTAATGAGGTTAATGCAATTAAAAATATATATGCAGCTCACATTTGTGACTTGCATTTGTTTCTGTTAGATAACATTGATCTATGATAATTACCAGCCAAGGAAAAGTCACCTGTTTTATTTAGCCTTTTATTTCTGTTTAAGAAAAGAAAAATGCAATTGGTTAAAAAATATAATATTTTTCTGTTAGTCCAAATTTCTGCACTCTTACAAAACAAATGATGACTATTAAGGATATAGGTTTGTTTTTGCTACTTTAAATGGTACTAGACTTCAATGTTTTGTTAGAGATTTTGTTTGACTTTTTTCGTTAACTGTTCAGCTTTTCTGAATTTTTCCTGTTTGAGGGTATTGACTATCATCTCTTGCTTTTTGCCATGCAAGCTTTTTTTGAAATGAGCCCTTTCCTAATTATTACCACTAACCTTCCATATGTTATATAACTTTAACACAAAGGTGTTTCGATGTGCATCTCAAGAACAACTTGGCACTGAGTAGACATGGGATTCTACAAAGAGTAAAGTATTCGAAGTATCATGGCATTTATTTTGGTTAGCCATTCATTTCATCCTTTATTTTGTTGAAACTTTTGGCCTTTGTTTTCTAGACAATATCCTAGTAAGCTAACAACCCCCAAATAAGGGGAGAAGTATAACTCTTATGTAAGAAGGAATGTAATAATTAATTTATTCTTCATGAGTACATTTCCTTCAAGATATGAACCTGTTTTTGAATTTTGTTTAGTTGAAAACTTCTCAATTGGGATTTGATAAACTATGTGGAATTACTGATTATCCCAAGCAATTTTCTATTCTGGAAACATGATTCATTGTGCAGACATTTACAGAAACTGTTATACTTGCAAATATCCACATGCATTGACAGATATATACATGAAAATTAAGGTATGTTTTTAGAAGGCAACTTAAACACCTAACAGTTTAGGGAAAGGCAGTGGAACATATGAGCTGTGATTTTATTTTTCTTAAGATTTTTCAGGAAATGGAAAATAATGGCAAATCACACCCATCAAGTTCCAGTAACTCAAAACGTTTATTCTCAGTCTACAAGGAACTAAAACAAGACCTTTTATTCTTGGAATGACATTTAGCATTTAGCTGCTCTGGTCTTGTAAGAACAGCTAAGCTTTTCCTTCTTATTTTCTCTCTAATGAGAAAGTGGTACCTGGTTTTTAGACTAATTTGGTTTTGAATAGCTGCTTGGTCATATGCCGTGTGGCAGTAATATGACTTTTTCTACCTGGGAAAAGGATGAAGTTGGAAATACTCTGAGTCACAAATTATAAAATTCATTTGCCGGTTCATAGATAATTATCACAATGTCTGCTAAACATTTAAAAGCTATAAATATTGCCCAAACTATTTATTTATGAGGACTTTATGTAAGCAAAAATGGGGCTTGATGATTGGGTAAGAAAATATTTTCCCACTCTTTAAAAATTCTAGTTTGTCCCACAAAGTGAAATTTCAAAGATTATAAAAACAATATCTATTTAACAACACTGAACCATTTTAATCTTTAAAAAGAGGCTGAGATTTTGATTAAGGCAAGGGTTAGGCGAGCTCTGATTTCAATTGGGAAAATACAACCCAATTAGAAAAAGTCTCAAAGGAAGGTGTGAAATAATTGGAAGTTTGAAATAACAAATCAAGTCCAGGAGGCTGTGCAAAGAGTTAGTCTTTAGCAAGACCACAAATTATCAGGGTATCAAAATATCAGTTCAGGGTGCTAAAACTGTTTAAGATGAAATAACTTGAAGGCAAAGCCTATAGAGCAGGGGGAAAAAGTCTGTAACTTGAAAACTAATTGCTTTCAATTCATGGTTTAGAAGGCTGGCTGACCAAACACATTTACCAGCCAAAAGCTCCACTTTTCTAACAAGAAACAAAACTCTCTCTTTTTGAGATTACCTCTATAAACTGTATAGATTAAATATGGCCATGCTTTGCTACTTTTAAGTTAAACATATAGATTTGGTGTTTCTGAGCAAAGACATAGGATCTTAGGACTAGTCTCTTAGTCTCAAAGTTCTTGGTCATTCTTTTAAACAACTTCTTCCCCAAATACCTCTCTTCAGAATTTACAGAGGTGACTGAAGAAACTGTTTTGTTGTTGTTTTGAATATATTATGAATGATTACTCTCATTTTTTAGTGTCTGATGCCTTGTCATAACTATAAAGCACCTTCTGCAAATCCATCTGTTTAAAAATCAGTGAGTCCTTGTTTTTAGATTATCTTCTGTAAGAGTTCTGAAGGATTGGCACAGAGAGAAAACACTTCAGAAAGACTTTCTTCTTAATCCCTGAGCATGTTCTGTCTGGAGGGAATGTGTTTAGCTGCAGATCACAGCATACCTTACCAAGAGTGGCTTTGTTCTCACATCACTAGAAAGTGGGGTTGATCCAGTGGCTCAATATAAAGCTCTAAACACCCACACTCCTTTTCTTTTTCTGCTCTACCATACTAAAACATGCTTCTTTTTGCCTCTTGGTCATAACATGGCTTCTGAAGATAGAGGCAAAGGGAAAGAGGGCAAGTTAATCAGCCCCATTTACTAGTTCATCATGAGCTTTCCCAGTGAGTCCCTTTATGTCTCCCCCCCTTTTTTTTGAGAGAGAGTCTTGCCTTTTCGCCCAAGCTGGAGTGTAGTGGCTCAATCTCAGCTCACTGTAATCTGCACCTGCTGGGTTCAAGTGATTCTCCTGCCTCAGCCTCCCAAGTAGCTGGGATGACAGGGGTGTGCCACCACACCTGGCTAATTTTTGTATTTTTCGAGGTTTCACCATGTTGGCCAGGCTGGTCTTGAACTCCTGACCCACCCCGGCCTCCCAAAGTGCTGAGATTACAGGTGTGAGCCACCATGCCCGGCTCCCATTATGTTTCTTTGAGCACACTGGACCACATGGCCACCTAGCTGTAAAGGAGTTGGTTAATTAGGAACAAGATTGAAGAGCCACCTTAGGCCCAAATGCCTGCCTTTGCACACTTGCCACCCAGACTGAAATCAGGGTATGCTAGCAAGGGAGAAAGGAACAATGAACACTTGGAGGATACTCCCAACTATATTGCAAAATTGGTCTGTCAAATATAATGGTAAAATGATGTCTTAAGTCTTGAAGATTTCAAATTGGTAAAAAAGAAAAAATTTTAAAGTAGAATTTATAACTCTCAGGTCTTCTATTGCATGGAATTCCTTTAATATTTAGACATTTGTATATATGTAGGATGGCCTTTTGCATAATCGCCTAAAGTCCTCTTGAAGAGAAATACATTGAGAACCTGTCAAATAATTCTATCCCTTATAACCCCCCACCTGCTTAAAGCTAACCCTCTTGATGTTTCCATGCTTAGAAACAGTAATCGAGAAAGCAACAATGTTGCCTATCCCCCTAAATCATTGAAAACCCAATAGGACTATGCCTAGGCACATAAGGTATTACAGAACTAGCCTTTCGCAAATGTTATCATGAAAAGTGATCCCAGAATTGTGGAAGACCCTTCTGTTTTTATAACCATTGTGCTTTTCTCACATTTTTATGAAGAGTTTTTCTCTTTGTTGTCTTTTTATTGCACATTTACTAATAAGTCTCTAAGTTCCCAAGTAATGAAATAACAGATTTGTCACTAACTAAAAAAATGTATTCTGTCACATCCCGCCGGAAAGCTCAGTATCATTCTTTCTGGTTAGCAGACCATAGTGGATAGATAAGCCAGAGAACATTAGAAAAATATGGTCATAACCTACTATGTACTTTTCCAAATCTACACTAGACCGTGTGACCTAAAGATAAATATTACAACACCATGGAAAAAATGCATGGATAGATTTAAGAATAAGGTAAGGTGATTGCATTGTAGAGTAAGTCATTCATTTTGGTTAGTTTGGTCAACAAATGTTTTACAGAAGAGGACAAACCTGAACTGCTCTTGAAAGATTGTTAAATGTGTTAGGTGGATGAAAAAGTTAAGGAGGAAATTTGCAGGTGTAAAGAAGTGAGACTATGAGAATGTGACATTCCATGGTAAAACTTGGGAACTGAAAGTATTCTACAATAGCCGAAACTCAGGGCACATGGTAAAGAGTTATTTAAATTAGATTATTATATGGCTTGGCTGTTTCCCCATCCAAATCTCATCTTGAATTGTAGCTCCCATAATTCCCACATGTCATGGGAGGGACCTGATGGCAGGTAATTGAATCATGGGGGTGGGTTTTTCCCGTGCTGTTCTTGTGATAGTGAATAAGTCTCACAAGATCTGATGGTTTTGTAAAGGGGAGTTCCCCTGCACACTGTCTCTTGCCTGCCCCCATGTAAGACATGACTTTGCTTTTCATTAGCCTCCCGCCATGATTGTGAGGCCTCTCTAGCCATGTGCAACTGTGAGTCCATTAAACCTCTTTTTCTTTATAAATTACCCAGTCTCCCATATTTCTTCTTAGCGGTATGAAAATGGACTAATACATATGAACATGGGTATGGGGAATTATAATAGAATAAAGAGACCATGAAGAACATTGATAATCATCTCAATGCAGTTTGACATTATCCTGTAGATACTAAAGGAGCCACCAAAGGGTTTTCTCTAGAGCCATAATATAATAATATTCCAGTGAAATAACACTGTGAAGACCAAGGCATGGAACCACAAGCTCTACATATTTCAGTCATCTAAGAATGAGATGACTAGTCTCTGGGTTAGGGAAGTAACCTGGTAATGGAGAAGAACAAAGTGGCATAAGATAAAAATGGAAGTTAAAATAGAGTTTTGAGGCAGATGAAGTTGAGATTTGGAGAGATTAATTCTTTTTCTGGTTTCCATTCCTACAACCTTCTGATAGTTTGTTGTCAGAACAATCATCTTGTTTCCACACCCTTTTTTGGATGAAGCTCACACTTTTTGGAATGTTCTGATGTCATTATCTTGACATGTTAAAATGCCAAATGGATTTCAAAGGCTTGTCCAATGACATTGCTTCCATGACATTTACCTGAACCTTTTGGAATTGCTCTCTCCCTTTGATATACTAGAGATATTCCTTGTATTTGTTTGTTTGTTTTTTGAGATGGAGCCTCGCTCTGTCACCAGGCTGGAGTGCAGTGGCGTGATCTCGGCTCACTGCAACCTCTGCCTCTTGGGTTCAAGCAATTCTCCTGCCTCAGTCTCCCTAGTAGCTGGGACTACAGGTGCGCACCACCATGCCCAGGTAATTTTTGTATTTTTAGTAGAGATGGGGTTTCACCATGTTGGCCAAGATGGTCTCAGTCTCTTGACCTCGTGATTGCTCTCCTTGGCCTCCCAAAGTGCTGGGATTATAGGCATGAGCCACCATGCCCAGCCTATTCCTGGCATCTTTATGGCAACATTTATCACATTCTATTTTGTTTTCCGGGTGTTTCCTGCCCCTGTAAAGAATATGTTCCGCTACTGTCTGTTCTGGCTAAACGATGCCAGAAAGCCAGGATGAAATGAAACCTTATCATCTCTATTTATGAGTCTTTCACATCCTTGAGTAGAATAAATTGTAATAGAAAATACTCAGGGATTTTATTAATTGAATGAATGCATTCCTGGTGGAATTTACCAACTAGAAAGTTTTAATCAAACAATTCAAAATGTCTGGTTAAAGATAGAAACATAACTTGCTTTATAAAGTAAGATGCACATACTACAACTGTTTATTAGCTTTAATTACAGAGGCCTCAATAGTCACATTAAAAAAGAACTGCAATGATAAAAAGAATAACTTCCTCAAAAATTTTATTTTTATTTATTTTACTATTTTAGCTGTTTTCTAATATTTGAGATTCCAAAATAAGTACAAAGAAGCAGAGGAAAGAGAAGCCACTTGGCCCATGCTCAAATGTCAAGTTGTCTCAAATGCAAATGAGCATGAACAGAGCCCCTCCTGGCCCCTTGGGAAGGGGGTGGTAGGCTTTGCACCTCCTACACCATCACACAACCCAGTATGTACCCCCAGACCTGGAGCATAACAGAAATGGTGCCAGCCTTAATAGAAATTGTACTGTGAGTTAGTCAGTATGAAAAAGAAAATGGAATTTTCTTTACGGGTTGCCATTCTGGACCCTGAAGCACTTTGTATAATGAAAAGAAAACTGAAAAAAAAATAAAAATAAAAAAGGAAAAAAGCTGAAAAAACAACAACAAAATATTACTTAATAAATGGTATTGGGAATAAATACTAGGGAGCTTCCTGGCTGAAAACTGGATCACACCAGGCCTCTTAGCCAAAAAGATACCCCCAAATCAAAATTTGAATGTAAGTAGATATGTATCAGTATAGAAAACAAAACATGGAATCATTTTATATCAATTATTTTTGAGTGGGAAGTCTTTCCTAATATATAAAATTCATAAAATTTAAAATACGAAAAGGTCAACAATTTGATTACATAAAAGTTACAACAACTTCTTATAAAAATACCATAAATAAAGTCCTATGTCAAGTTGAAAATTGGGAAAATATGTTTGTAAAACATGTCAGAGACAAAGACTTAATTTCTGTAATCATACTTCCTGTGATATATAAAATCTATAAGAAATGTGAAATCAATAAGAAAAGATATTTGCATTTTCTTTTATGTGCATTATCTGTTAATATCCTTTGCCCATTTTCCTGGGTTATTTTTCTAATTATTTATCGTACAGCTATGTCTGATACGAGCTCTGGTACCTCATTTACAATAGCAAAGTATTGAAAATAATTAAAATATCTATAAATGGGACTGGCTAAATAAATTTTGACACATTCATATAGTAAAATAAGTAAAATAAGACTGTAAGAAAATACTTGGGAAAGCTAAGTTTTATTGATGACCATGATATATTGTTAAGTGAAAAAAAGTTGCAGAAATGTGTGTGTGTGTGTGTGTGTGTGTGTGTGCTACATTTGTGTAGAAAAATATCTAGTCATATTTTCATCCAAATGCTTATCTCTGAAAAAGCACAGAATAAAATGGTAACGACTGTTGCTATTGGGTAAAGAAACTGTTGCCACAGGGACTTTTCAGGAAGAAGAGATTTGGGTGAGAGGACCCATAAACAAACACCTTAGCAATTTTGCAGCTATGAATATGCACCTTAAGTGAAATAGATTTAGACCATCAATAACTTTCTATCCAGTTAGGCCAGATTTTACCAACAAAGTTTGTCAAAGAGTTACAACATATCCTATTACTTCAGGAATAAAATTTGATTTTGGAATGAAATTGGATTTTTAGAATTAAACATCAGAGAATCCAGAGTGAATTAGAAAGCTGTAATAATTTGGTTTTAATTGAATAGCAAAATATTAAACATATTCAGTAGTCAGGACGTGGTCGAATAAGTCAAGGGTGAATTCCAGAGTACGTGATTATTGAGGCCATTTTGACTCTAAATAACATGTTATTTATTACAGTATCTGTATATTGTCCATCAAAATGAATGATAACAGAGCTTGGTGATGAAAAAAAGCAATATAAAAGCTATAAGATTGTCCCAGCGGCTTTTTAGAAAAGGTGTCTTATCCAGTAATAAACCCAACCAAGGGATAATTTCAAAAGTTTAATCAGATTTATTTTTTATTACTGTGAATAGAGATTTTTTTTCAAAGTCATAGGGTTTATCAAGGCCTGATTCTTGGAACCAGTGAAAGAACACAATCGAAGAGGAAGAAATCAGAGAAAGGAACCAATTCTTTCATTTCACAAATATTTATTGAGTGTTTATTCTTTCCAGCCACTGACCTGTGTTCCAGGATTAAATACACACAGAGACCTTGCCTTCGTAAAGCTTACAAAAATAATGAATACAGAAGGTAATTTCAGGTACTCTAAGTGCTGTAGTAAAAAAGTGCAGCGAGGTAATTGGGAATGATGGTGGGAATGGTGGCTACCTCGACAGGATGATTAAACAAAGGCTCTCTGAGAAAGTAGCATTGGAGCCCAGGTTTGATGTATTGAGAGAATCAGTTATGTGAAGATCTAGGAAGAATGTTCCAGGCAGAATGCACAGTAAATTCAAAAGATCTTATGCAAAGAATGGCCATAATCAAAAAATTAAAAAAATAGTAGATGTTGGTGGGGATGTGGTGAGCAGGGAACACTTCTACACTGCTGGTGGGAATGTAAAGTAGTACAGCCAGTATGGAAAACAGTGTGGAGATTCCTTAAAGAACCAAAAGTGGAACTACCATTTGGTCCAGCAATCCCACTACTGGGTATCTACCCAGAGGAAAAGAAGTCATTGTAGGAAAAAGATACTTGCACATGTATATTTATAGCAGCACAATTCACAATTGCAAAAATATAGAACCAGCCCAAATCAATGAGCGGATAAAGGAATTGTGGGGTGTGTGTGTGTGTGTGTGTATATATATAGTATTCTATGGTGTGTGTATATATATATACATGGTAAATGTGGTTGGTATATATATATGGTGTGCGTGTATATATATGGTGTGTGTACATATATACCATGTATATATTCCATGTATATATACTATATATCGTGTATATATACCATATATATGTACCATGTATCCATGTATATATATATACACACACACCATAGAATACTATACACACACAGACGCACACATACACACACACACACACACCATGGAATACTATTCAGCCATAAAAAGGCATGAAATGACATTTGTAGCAACCTGAATGGAATTGGAGACCATTATTCTAAGTGAATTAACTCAGGAATGAAAAAGCAAACATCGTGTGTTCTCACTCATAAGTGGGAGCTAAGCTATGAGGATTCAAAGGCATAAAAATAATACAATGGACTCTGGGGACACGGGGGAAAGGGTGGGAGGAAGTTGAGGGATAAAAGACTACAAATTGGGTACAATGTATACTGTTTAGGTGATGGGCTCACCAAAATCTCACAAATCACCACAAAAGAATGTGCTCGTGTGACCAAACACCACCTGTTCCTCAAAAACCTATGGAAATTAAAAAAAAAAAAAAAAAAAAAATCTGATGCAAGAGTAAACACACTGGTAAGTTTGAGGAACCAGAAGGCGGTCATGCCTGCTGCAGAATAAGGCAGGATAGACTTGAAGAGAAATGAGGTTGATCATATATGACTTTTGAGGTCAGGGTAGGGAATTTGGATTTTGTTTTAAATAGTATGGAAGCTTTTGGAGGGTCTTGAACAAAGGAGTGACCTTATATGGTTCTTGTTCTTAAAATATAATTTTGGCTCTTTGTAGGGAAAGAATTGTAGGTAAGAGTGAAGGCAAAATATAAGTTGGAGTCTTGTGGTAACACAAGAAAGAATCTTGAGAATTCTATTGCTGGATGTGATTAGCTGAGTTGGTCTATATTTTGAAGTTTAGAAGATATGTTTCATTAATGGATTTGATATGAGGTAAGAAAATAAGAGAGGAATCAAGGGTAATATGCAGACTTTTTACTTGATTAAATTGAGTGGACCATGATCTGCACTATTAATAGGAATGACTGGTGAAAGGGCAGATGTAAAGGGGAAAAAAAGCATACGTTTTGGTCAGGTTAAAGTAAGAAGCTTCCTGGATGCCTCTCACACATTCACATATTGGTGTTAATTGTACAGAGGGCAGACAACACAGACCTGGGAATGTGAATATAGAAGTCATAAACATACATAGGGAATTTAAGCCACAGGACTGTGTAAAATCACCTAGTGAGGAAAGACATAGAGAAAATAACTGTGGACAAAATTTATGTTGAGAAAGAGAAGGGAACTAAAGAAGAACATTGATGAAACAGAAAATCAGGTGTCATAGAAGTCAAAGGAAAGACTACTCAACTGTATACCAAACCTTTCAGAAGTTGAGTAAAATGAGACAAAGTTGGTCAGTAGATTTGGCAATATGAAGTTTATTCTTGACCACGGTAACAGCTATTTTAGTAGAGTGATATTGATAACATTTATTTGCAGTTGACTGAGGAAAGTAAAAAAGGTGATGGGGTAGAGACAACACAAATATACAACAAGTTAATGAGTTTACCTCTAAAAGGGAGCAGAGAAATAGGGCTGAGGCTTGAGAAAAGATACCTAATATGACATCCTAAGTCCACTGTGAAAATGTCTTGCAAATTATAGAGTAATTAGAAAATTATATATTTTAAATATGCCTTCTTATAGGATGTCTGTATAGGTGTGTGTTCGTGAATATGGATACTTTAGTTCATATAGCCTAGGAAGAATAAGAAAGTGCATTTGAAATTCACTGTGATGGGATGACTTTGAGGGGATGTGGCCTGAAGTTCCTATGCCCTTGGAGATTGCTGCTCTAGATTTGGGATGTCTAGCCCCTCTACATGCCCCGTCTGTTTTCTGGGACTTAGAAAACCAGTGGTGAACACAGCTGTTCCTTTGTATATTTTGACTCCTTCCCTGACCCCAATTATTTCTTTTCTTTTTGAGACAGGGTCTTGCTCTGTCACCCTGGCTGGAGTGCAGTGGCCTGATCTCAGCTCACTGTAACCTCCCATCTCCTGGGATCAAGCGATTCTTGTGCCTCAGCCTCCTGAAGAGCTGGAATTACAGATGTGCAGTCACCATGCCTGGCTAATTTTTGCATTTTAGTAGAGACAGGGTTTCGCCATTTTGGCCGGGCTGGTCTCGAACTCCTGGCCTCATGTGATCCGCCTGCCTCAGCCTCCCAAAGTGCTGGGAGTACAAGCATGAGCCACCACACTTACCTCCCTGACCCCAATTATAAGACGAGTTATTTTTGATTTTTGTTCCAGTTAAAATAGCTCAGTCTTGGGTAAAAATAGTTTGGGCAAAGGGGTGGGAATGCACCCTGGGAGAAAACCAACTCATGTGCATAGAAGGTAAAACTTTTGAATGATGGTTGTAAAGACACAGCAGAGTTTAGAGAAAAGATTTTTATCCTATGAATAAGTATGAAAAATTCAGAAGCAGGGATGTAGATGAAGAAATCTCTATGAAATGTGTGACTTCTTGGTTACATTTTCCTTATAATATATTTATAAAATAGCAGGGGAAAATTGACACTAAGTTGTAGTTTCTGTTTATTGCAACCATTTATTAAAGATGATCATGTCTCTTGTGATTTGTGTCACTGCAGCAGTAGGATAGAGATGGCGGCTCTGGGGCAGTGAACAGGGTCATAGTCTTCTCTTCCTTCCTCTTCCACTGATGCTCAGATCAAGTGAGAATGGTCAGTGGAAAGGCCAGTGGTCAGGAATAAATTTGTTAGTGTGGGGGAGAAAAGTGTGAAAAGGAACATGCTTTGTTGAGGAGCACATACTGTAAGAATGACAGAAGATTGCTTCTGAGATGACCCATCCCTTTTTTTCCCAAATAGAATAAAGAGAAAGTGGCAATTTCCAAGTGAAATGAAAACTGACATTGAGATGAATTATCAAGACCTCTTATCAGATCAGTGATTAGCATGAGTTAATGAGCAGCAAGGCCAAATGACCTTTGTTCTCTTTGGGGGCATGTTGACTTAGATTTGGGCTCAAGGGCTGTCTGGCTCATCAAACATTTACCATTTACCAGAACAATGGCCATATATGTTCAAAGTCCATAGTGTTGCCTGCACTTAAATTGAACGTGCAAGTAGATGAGCTTTATCCTACTTCCCATTCACAATTGCCAGGGTTTACTTCTAAAGATCTTCCCCTTCAGGAAGGGCAGCAGAAAACCTACACTGGGTTCTTCACAGGCAACACCGGAGTACACATTGCACTGTCTTCCTTTTCTTGGTTAAACAAGACCTCTGTTGACACTTGAATTAAGCATGATTTTCTCCAGTTGAAAATGTGAGAATCAGACCATTTAGCAGTAGATGGGTGCTGTATTTGCCCAGTACCCTGTGACGTGTTCACTGTGAAAGGCTAGCACACAACACCTGAAATTCATAACTCCAGAAGCGAGCTTGGATGGACTTCTTGTTTGTGGGATTGTCTGACCACTAAATGATTGATGAGAGGCCTTAGTGGATGGAGTATTGATTCACTGAAATGTGTAAAATGCACATTTCCTTTTTTTTTTCCAATATAAAATACCAATATATGGTCAGTGTATTTAAGAGGCTGGTAATATGAGTCTTTGTTAGTGTTTCTCTGTGTTTTATTTCCCTTTGCTTTCCTGGAACAACTAACTCTAATGAAACCTGACATCTTAGTGCTACAATGTGTTGACCCTCCTTCTTATTGTGCATTAAAAATGTGTTAAATCATCCGTCTTAAAGTGTTTAGGGTGTCTTAGGTTTCTCAGAGGTGACTATGGCCCCCAGATTATTTGTTTTCTTATTGAAACATAGAGCAACCAGATATGAGTGAAGGTGAGCACGATTGGACTCGATACCCGATAGCCAATTTTCGTTGTAGACATTGTGGTGCACATCCCAGATCTTGTCTTCACAACATTCAGAGCCAATTTGTCTCCCAGCTGGAGTTGACTGCTGATGGATCATGACTGAATTCCCTCTGAGGAATGCTCTCTGAAGATAACTGCCTTGCCCAAGGTCATACCCCCAGGGGTGCCCACATCCAGGAAAACATCAATAGGGAAGAATAAAGACCTGGCCATTTTGGCAGAACTGGGGACAATTCTGAAGGGCCTTCCTGTCCCAGAGTCTTTGAGATCAGCTGATGCCTTTGTTACAATGCTTGCTGTTCAGCATTTCCTTCTCTTCCTGCTCCTCTCATTCCTTCAAAGATATCCCAAGAACTCCCCAATAAACTTAGTGCATGCACATCTCCACCTCGGAGTCTGGTTCCTGAATAGAAGCCAAGTCAATGTTAAAATAGTTAGAAGATGATTGAGCTATTTCTGAAGCCATCTGTCAGAAGTATGGAATATAATTCTAATTGAGAAGAACAACTTTAACAGATCATGGTACGAGTTTCCCCTGCCTTCTTTTGTAAAGACAGCGAGATGGGCAACTTTCTATAAACATCTCTTAAAGACCATGAAATTTGGAAAGAAGGTGAGAGGAACTAAGATGCTATCAGGATTTCATGAACTTACTCAGATCCAAGTTCTATCATTTGGCACCAACATTTGCTTTTGATAGTTGATAGTAGCAGGATGATGACCCAGGGGCAGTGTTTCTCAAACAAGGGACACTTGCTAAAAATTCAGAATCCCAGACCCTCCTTAGGGGTCAGAATCCCTAGGGGAGGGTCTGGTGATCTATATTTAGCAATCATTCTAGGAGGTTCTTATAAATAGGGAAGATTGGGAAAATTAAACTATGACAAAAAGTCTATCCAATGCCGCTATTGAGAGAAACTATTTTTATAGAAATGAAAACAACAAAATCTCTGCATAGAGCCATCTTTTGTTACGAGTCGCCTTAGTCACAGTCTCGGAGGCCCAAACAACTACTTCTCCCATATTGGTTACCAAGAAAACCCACTAATGAAAACAGTCAACAAATTAGATGTGCAGTCTTTCAAAGCACGATTTGTTCATGATGGAAATTAAAGCACCCTGGTGATAGAGCAATAGAATCCCTTTGGATTCTGGAAAAGCAGATTACTTTGTGCCTTCCCTTTGTGTCCAGGATTTGGGATAGATACTGATAAAGTAACCTGAGGCTTGGAATCTGAAGATAGGCTTGGAATCTGAAGATAGGCATGGCAAGGTCCTCTGTGTTTCCTGAGGATCCTGTATTTCTTCCAGATGACTGGTGTTCTTCCTTACTTTGTTCCCTGTGTTACAAAAGGCATAGTCAAATACTGGTTAATGTACTATTCACATAGCCACATGCTAAGCTAATTCACTGCTACAGAACACTGTGGTATTTTTATTTGCAACCCATCAGAATAAATTATTTGGATGTTATTTCAATAGTGTTAGGTCAGAAATATCTTTTCCCCCATTCCTTTAAACTATAACAATTTTTTTTTGATATAACAAGTTGCTTTTCGTTAAAAGCATGAAAATAGACATTCATGTAATTCCTGTTGGGTTTGCTAGGAAGTTAGCAATTTTAAGCTCAAAAATTAGATTTAGCTACTCCATGTTTCATGAGAATATTGGGACTATCAGCATTTCACCACTTTTAAATGGTGATAACCAAGAAGTCTGCAGAAAATAAGCTTTATTACATCTATGGTAATGAGGCTTGCTGTTCAGAGTCTCTAATAATTCCTTTGGGTGTCCCAAGGAGTCAGAGCCAACGCAGGCAAAAGTATGTCTTTTTGACAGTCTAAAGACTTTGCAGACATTGATTTCCTATCCTTTTGACACTCGTATGGGGTTGATGTTTCCTTCATAAATGTACTTGGTTTCCCTCAGGGTCATTCAGTGGGTTTCTCTGACAAATTTACAGTTCTGGATGGATTTGTGATCACATGATAAAATCTTTGACAAGTTTCTTTTTTCCCCTCTTTTTTCCCTCCTTTATGACTTGAAACCATTCTTTGCTAGTTAAAAAGTTTCAGTCCACTTACAAAGGCTTTATGACCAATTAAAGAATTCTCTACTGAAAAACAATTCAGAAGGTATACTACGTATTTTGCATAGGAAAAACACACGCCGCTCACGTTGTTGCTGAGAACTTCAGATATATATAATGGACAATTTCACTTAGTATTTGAATATTTGGGCCACTTCAAATAAACGTGTTTTTCCCCTTTGTAAGAGGAGGTCTTTATTTTTTATTTCGTTTTATTACTTATTTATTTTGTAGAGAAAGGTTCTCATCCTGTCGCCCAGGCTAGAGAGCAGTGGCACCATCATAACTCACTGTGGCCTCAACCCCATGGGCTCAAGCTATCCTCTCACCTCAGCCTCCTAGGTAACTGGAACTACAGACATGCGCCACCACACCTGGCTAATATTTAAATATTTAGTAGTGATGGGATCTCAGTATTTTGCCCAGGTTGGTCTCAAACTCCTGGGCTCAAGCTATCCTCTCATCTTGGCCTCTCAAAGTATTGGGATAACAGGCAAGAGCCACCCTGACTGTTTTTTTTTATATACTTGGGTAAAAATACTTGTTTCACTATAGACTACAGCAACAGACATACCTAAATATAGACATACGTGCACATATATCAGCATGAACAATAAGATGACTGAATCAAATTTTGCAGTGTATTTCAACCAATACTTACTATCAGCAGATCTTTGGCAGTAGAAAAGAGGGGGACATCATATGACATGATGCTTTCAACATTTCATAACTTCTACTTGAGAAACCAATAATCTTAGTATTTTAGTTTTAAGGATGCTAACATGACATCGAAATAACTGGTTTTATTTCCTTTTTGCACTACCAAAACCAAGCAACAACAACAACTAAAACAAAATGTTTAGGTTATTCCCCCTTTTGGATGAATTTTAATGACCTTGTGACTTTATTGAAAGTAGCAGAGATGAGGTAGGTAAAGTTGAAAGAAGTTCCAACTTTTGGAATTTTATTTGGTGACCAATGGGACCCAGTGGAACAAAACTTTCATGAGGGCAAGACCTTATTTGTGCTAAATGGTGGGCATGCAATAATCCACAAAACAGTATAAGCATTTAATCAATATTTATTCAATAAAGAAATAATGGAAAATTTAAACATGAGGTAGATAGGTTTATCTGAAGTTCCTAGATTGGGATTTCAAATGGGTCATGATTTTCCAAGTCTATGCTGTCTAATATGGTAGCCACTAGCCATATGTGGCCATTTAATTTAAACTAATTTGAATTAAAGTTTATTTATTAACCAGGCACATTTCAAATATTCAATAGTCACAGCCACTAGTGACTATCCTACTGGATAGTGCAGAGATAGAACATTTGCACTATTGCAGAATATTCTATTGGACAGCACTACTCTAAACAGATAAGAAAATGTTAAGTAGAGGAGCAGGAATGGGAGCAGCTGCCCACTATTTCAGTTTCACATTTCCAGCTGCTTTCCTACACGTCATACTGATTCTGCAGACTTTACATGTTTTAAATCCAAACTCAACCAAAATCTCTCCCAAATCCCTAATTTTATAATTAGCACCACCATTCTACCAGAAACCAAGGCTCAAAACATACTTGCTGTCCTGTTTATTTTTGTAAAGCTAGATTAAAACCCTTTAGATGTTTTCCCTACACTATCTGTTGGATAGATTCTTTCCTTCCCATTTCTGCTGTATGAACGACTTGGATACTTTGGAACATGCTTGGTATTTGTAATAAGAGATGACCTTTTGACCTAAGAGCAAGTACTCTGATTCCAGTGGGGAAAAAGATAGGCAAAAAAGACAAATTTGTAATCAACTCCATCCTTGTTTGATTTAGCTTGTAAATATTACTGTACGTAGCTTTCCATCCATCTTTTGTACAGCTTTATTGAAGAAATAAACTACATGTATTTAATTTGTACATTTTATTCAGTTCCGACACCTGTGAAACCATCAACAATCAAAATAGTCAATGTTTGTATTACTCCTAAACTTACCTTGTGCATTTTTTTGTTCTTTGTTTTTTGTTTTTTTGAGATGGAGTTTCGCTCTTGTTGCCCAGACTGGAGTGCAATGGCGCGATCTCAGCTCACCGCAACCTCCGCCTCCCAGGTTCAAGCGATTCTCCTGCCTCACCCTCCCTAGTAGCTGGGATTACAGGCATGTGCCACCATGCCCAGCTAATATTGTATTTTTAGTAGAGATGGGGTTTCTCCATGTTGGTCAGGCTGGTCTCGAACTCTCGACCTCAGGTGGTCCGCCCTCCTCAGCCTCCCAAATGCTGGGATTACAGGAGTGAGCCACTGCGCCCGGCCCAACCTTGCGATTTTTATACTCAATTCCAATGCAACCACCTATCTACCCACTCATCCCTATCCCCCACTCTGTTTCTGTCACTATAGATTAGTTTGCATTTGTAGAGTTGTATACAAATGTTTATATAAAGGGGGAAAATGACACTACTTTATCTTTTTTGGACATGTGCCATTGTTCTAATGTTGTTTAGATAATATGATCAATACCTTGCAATTTGGTTAAAAAAAAGATGGATATAGGCTGGGCATGGTGACTCATGCCTGTAATTCCAGCATTTTGGGAGGCCTAGGCAAGCAGATCACCTGAGGTCAGGAGTTCGAGACCAGCCTGGCCAACGTGGTGAATGAAACCCCTTCTCTACTGAAAATTCAAAAATCAGCCGGGCATAGTGGTGGGTGCCTGTGATTCCAGCTACTCAGGAGGCTGAAGCAGGAGAATCGCTTGAAACCAAGAGGTGGTGGTTGCAGTGAGCCGAGATCTTGCCACTGCACTCCAGTCTGGGCAACAGAGTGAGACTCTGCCTCAAAAAAAAAATTATGGATAGATGTAATTATTCAATGCCCCAACTATAGGATTTGCATAACACTTGAGATATGTTACAATATATTTTCCCCCAAATGATAAAATTTCTACATGCTGGGAGATGTTTTTGTATCAAGTCTGTAAGATCAAGAAAAGTCACAAAAATAATAAGGCGTATTGAAGAATATCAAAACCAATAAGACAAATCCTTTTGCATTTTTAGTATGCTAATAATTGACAGAGATGTCCAATAGTTAAGCCAATTCATGTATATTATCCTTTGCATTACTATGCTTAAACACTAATGAAAGCTAAATGTTTCCTTTAAAGATGACATAGAATCAAAAGTTTCAGGGACTTCCTCATTATTAACAAAAATACATGTTATGTTCAGATGGAAATTCCACGAAGTCAAGGAGAGCCAGGAGAACCTCAGAAAAGAGCTATTTCTTCCTTGAGATATTCATTGGCATTTTGATGTTTTGAGTGAACCAAAGATTCAGTGAGAGAGCATCATTCACTTTTAATGCATAGCTGATTAATAAGGGGTGCGTATCTTGGCAATTTTAGGTATCTTTGACCCTCGCTCTTGATTGAGACCCTGGCATTGTTTGAACAGTGGGGGACTGTTCACTAAAGGCACTCAGGTGTCTGAGCACCTTAGAGTTTCCTGCCAGAAAGCAAGAAAAGCCTTTCTAAATTAGAGCCATTGACACCTGATGTTAAGCTCACTGGGGAACTCTCAGTGTTTAACTTGTGTAAGAATTACAGGAAGAACTTGTTTTAAAATTGCAGATTCCAGCCAGGCCTGGTGGCTCATGCCTGTCAACCCCACATTTTGGGAGCCTGAGATGGGCGGATCACTTGTACTCAGGAGTTTGAGACCAGCCTGGGAAAACCCTGTCTCTACAAAAAATAATACTAATAAAAAAGTTTGCTGGGCATGGTGGCACATATCTGTAGTCCCAGCTACTCAGGAGGCTGAGGTGGGAGGATTGCTTGAGCCCCAGGATGTAGAGGCTGCAGTAAGCCGTGATCACACCACTGCACTCCAGCCTGGGCAATAGAGACCCTTGTCGTGGTCAATGACTGTCTGGGGCTGGCACGCGAATAGTAAAGGAATTTGCCAAGACAGTAGTGAGTTTAGAAAAGCAGATTTATTTAGAGGAAAGGGGGAGATACATTGCAAGGAAGCAACGAGCAAGACAGCAGAAAGAAGGCTGTCTGCCAAGAGGCAGGGGCTGGAAGGGCATTTTATAAGGTCGTACTGCTTAGGTTGAATGCTTGCAGACAGAATGCTTGGGTGCAGGTGAGTCATTTGCAGTCGATCCCATTTCTTGGAACATTTGTTCACCTCTACCCCTGTTTCTGTCCCTGCCAGCTAAGTCCATTTTTCCATTTTCTTTTCACTCCTTAGGAATCCACAACTCTATCTCAAAAAAAAAAAAAAAAAAAAAAAAAAAAGATTCCAGGGTTTAAGACACATTCTGTTTCTATAGGCCCGGAAAGAAACTGTGGAATCTATATATTTAGTGAGTGCTATACATAAATATGAAAAATGTGCTCTGTGTTTCAAAGATTACACTTGGGAAAGAGAATGGGACGAGCTTAGAATGGAATGATCCCAGAATGTATGTTGGGTGAAAGCTCCTCGAGGAAGGCCTGTGTGTGTGTGTGTCTGTGTGTGTATTTGTGTGCTCAAACATGTCTTTTGTTTGAGAGTTGATATGTGTAGGAAAAGGTGGTGGGCAAGGAATCCTTTGACCTCCAGATATATAGCAAGATGTAGAGAAATTTCTCTGGGGCTCTTTTGGAACTTTGTTTTCTGAATATTTTCTTCTGGGATGGGGAAAAAGAGAAGGCTTACGTAATGCTCATGCTCCAAACCCAGTGCTCAAATGGCAAAGTTAGATTTACTTCATAAAAAGAGAGATTTACAAAAGCTGGGGGAAATATACGAAATGTGTGAGTGAGGGCAATTTTGAAATCGGTAACCCTGGATATGTCCTTTAAATATAGAAGAGACCCTTCTTACCTAGAATGGTTTGGATTAAGGATCCCTGGTACTATGGAGAGGGGAGGGGGGAATTCAGATATCTTCAGAGATCCTTTCAGCTTTGTCTCCATGATTCTGCAAGAATTATTAGTCTTTGCAGGAGTTAACCATTAGTTGATTTTTTTCCTACGTATTCACCCCAATACTGTCTCCACCATGAAAGTCACTTTTCTCACTGCTAAATGTGTTTAGAAGCTGTTTGGTGTTTACTTCTTCAAGGCAATTTTTAGAACTTTTTTAGTCCTTGATTAGAATTCAGTAATGTATAAAAGCTTCATTATTTGAAATTCTGGTACACCAACTCAAAAAATTACAAGAAAGGGTAGTGTGTATGTGTGTGTGTGTGTGTTTTCACATGGACTTTAACAGAGTTGATTCATTCTAATTACTTCAATGATATGGACTTTTATTTAGTTCTCTTTTTTTTTTTTAATTTTGTTTTGTATATGACTATTTTGGTAAAATTATGTGACTCATATATGTGGTAGCCTTTGGTTCTTATATGGCAAATTCTAATTACTAAAAGGTTAAACAGTTACTTATTATTACTTCCATATTTCCTCTATACCTTATTATACTTTGTGCACAAAGCTTTTAAGGGTGGGAGAAAAACTACAGAATGTTTAGTTTTTCTAGATACTTTTACTTTTTTTTGGTTTGTAATACAGAATATCATAGTGTTTAACAGCTCAGTCTTTAGAGTATGACACACTTGTTTATAAATCTCAACCCTGAGAAACATGCTTATGAAAAGAAACCATGCCACTAGCTAAATGAACTTGGCAACAGTTTAAACCGTCTGTGCCCTGATTATCTCACCGCCAAAATGGGGAAAAATAATAATACATTCTTCCTGGGGTGGTTGAGGATCGGATGCATTGTAACAAAGAATGCTGTATATAGTAAATGTGGTAAAAGTAAAGTGTAGACTGTTAATATTATTAGTAACTCTATCACCTAGCAATTTTTAGGACAATCATTAACCATTGTTACATTAAGTTTAGTAAAAAATACATCTTTGCAGTTATAATAATTTTAGGTGATTATAGTAATTTATTCAGAGCTGTGATAATTCTTTAACTGTGTGACAACGTTTTTGTGTATATTTGTCACTCTATTTACTCTATATATTTGTCACTCTATTTACTTCCTGTTGTTACACAATCTGGAATGTATGAGGTAAAGTCGCCTGTATGAGAAGCAGCTCTATCACAAATCTAGGCCTTACATTGAAAACTTCTGGCCGTTGTCTCATTAGTACTTAAGACGAAACCAATGATCTCTTCATTTTACAATGTCTATATTTGCAATACAGAGTCCGAGGAAGTAAGTCTCAAGGAAAAATATTGATTCCCTTTTAGCAAACCTGTTGAAATACACTGTTGTAGGCCTTGTTATTTTTTTAAGTGTCTGGATTTTCTTTATGAATTCATTAAAACATATTTTAGCAGCTCCGGTGGCCCAATATCTCATTCCAACATAAACTTACCACTGGAAAGCACATACCATTTGGCTCACCTTTTCATTTCACGGCTAAATAATAATGACAAATTACAGGTGCTAAAGTGATGTTAGATCCCTTAGCATAAAAAGGGATTCGATGTTCCTGGTATTAATCTTCTGTCCAGAGCTACTTTATATGCATGGTATCTCTCTTCTGATTGGCACTTAATGTCTTACATGCTGGAATTCCATTTCAGCAACCTGAAAATGAGATTACATTTCATAATTGGTAGTAACTTTGGTTCATCATTATATCTTAGCTTTAACTTCACTAGAAGGTATATATATATGTAATATATTTGTAGTACATATACTATATGTAGTTGTAATATAATATATAGCTGTAATACATACACTATATATAACTATATATAGTACTATATATAAAATGATACATATTACTATATATAACTATATATAACTATATATAGTTGGGTTTCAAGTGAGGTACATTGTGAAGCAAGCTCAACTGTCATTAAGTAAGGATGTCTTTCCTAATTTGTATTTATCTAGATATCTTGATTCTCCCTAAAGTGAATTTTCCCATATCCCATAGTCCATCATTCAAAGTATGCAAAAAATAGCTGTATGAAACATTCCTGCAGTTTTCATAGAAATTCATTATATTACCCTTATATATTATGACTCTGAGAAAGACAATTAAGTTCATATAGCTTTCTTGTAGGTTTTCTTTGGGAGTTCCGTGTTTGTGATCATGTCTTCAGTGAAGAGTGTGTTGTTGCTTTTTTTCCAATCTGTATGCTATTTTTTCCCCTGTCTTATTGCATTGGGCAGGAATTGGAATACAATGTTGAATAGAGGTAGTTAAAATGGACATATTTGCATTGTTTCTGATTTTAGGTAGAAAGCTATCAGTCTTTTACCAGTAAGTTTGATATCAACTAAAGATTTTCTGTAGGTGCCCTCATAAAACTGAGAAATACACTATTTATTCCTAATGTACTGCGAGTGTTTATCACAAATGAGTGTTTAATTTTGTCAAATTTATTTTGTGTATCTATTGAGTTGATCATAGTTTTTTTTTCCTTTTATTTTACTAACATGGTGAATCATATCCATTGATTTTTGAAAATTAAACCAATTTTACATTGTTGGGATAATAATACCATTTGATGGTGGTATATCATCAAGTTTAAGTATTTCTTAAATTAATTTGCTAAAATTTTATTTGGAACTTTTGTTTCTATATTCATGAGTAATATTGATCTACAAATCTTTCTTGCAATGTCTTTTATGGTTTTGCTCTCAGTGCAAAATCTGCAAAAAGTGTTGAAGAATGTTGCTTTCTCATTTTTATTCTAAAAAAATGTGCATAGTATTACTTTATTCCTAAATGCAGCAAGAAACAATAACAGTTCTATCCTTGATAGAATTCACCCCAAAGCCATTATGGGTCTAGAATCCTTTTTTGGGGAAGATATATAATTACAGATTCAGTTTCTTTTATAGAAGATTATTTACATTGTCTGTTTCTTCTTTTGTCAGTTTTGGCCAATTTAATTTTTCATAGTACTTGCCTATTACATCTAAGTATTCATATTCGTTAGTATAATTATTTATTATAATTTTAATTATTTTTTACTATCTAAAATATATGTAGTGTAGTGATGTTCCTTTTCTTATTCCTGATTTTGTTAATATTTAGTGGTCAGCTAAGGCATAAGTTTATCAGTTTTATTCATGCTTAAAAATTACCTTGCTATGCTTTCATCGATTTTTCTTGATTATTATTTCTGCAACTTATATTTTGTCCTCTTGTTTTTCTTCTTCTTTTTAGATTCTTAAGGTGATGTGTGTATCATGAATTTTGGACCTTTCTTCTTTTATAATAGATGCACTTAAAACTACATGCTTCATTCTAAGCATTTCTTTTGCTGCATCTCACGGATTTGTATGTTGTGTTTTCATGTTCATTTAATCAGAAATATTTACTATAGCCAGTAACTTTTCTTCATTCATGAGTTACTTAGAAACATGTTCTTTAATTCCTAAATATTTGAATATTTTGCCAAAATATTTCTTTCTTTTTTTTTTTTTTTTGAGACGGAGTCTCACTATATCGCCCAGGCTGGAGTGCAGTGGTGCCATCTCGGCTCACTGCAAGCTCTGCCTCCCGGGTTCATGGCATTCTCCTGCCTCAGCCTCCCAAGTAGCTGGGACTATAGGTGCCCGCCACCACACCTGGCTAATTTTTTTGTACTTTTAGTGGAGACGGGGTTTCACTGTGTTAGGCAGGATGGTCTCGAACTCCTGACCTTGTGATCCGCTCGCCTCGACCTCCCAAAATGCTGGGATTACAGGTGTGAGCCACCACACCGGGCCTTGCAGAAATATTTTTATTATTATTTCCTAATTTAATTCCAGTTGTAGTTGGGAAATATGCTTTGTTTGATTATAATCTTTGTTTAAACTATTGGACTTATTTTAGAGCCAAACGTATGGTTTATCTTGGTGACTGGTTCGTGTGGACTTGTAGAGTTTGTACTCTGTGGATTTGAAATTTATTTCTCCGTAGATATTAACAAAATTTATCGATAATGTTGTTAACCAACTGAATTTCCATCTATTTATCTTACCAATTAATGAGAACATTGAAATCTTTGTAACTATAAACTTATCTTTTTCCCCCTTTGTTCCATCAGTTTTGCTTCAGGTGTTTTCATAGTTGAAAGTAAAACCACTAAAAAAGCTTTTAGGTGTTTTGTAGTTCTTATAGAAGCTCTAATAGAACATCATCTACAGGTACCCACTGCTTCTAGAATTAGGAAAATGTCTTCCAAATTGGGTGTGTTTGTGAAGGAGTGGGTTCAGAATATGGAAGTAAACAAATCCGTGGAAGAGTCAGGTGAGAACCAGTCACCCTGAAGGTTTACCTCTACTTTGCAGAAACTACTGGTGTAGAAGAAAGAATGAAGGTCTTAGAATGATGCTGTGTTATGGACAGGGAGGTCTTCAGTCAAATGGACCAGGGGATCAACAGAAGACATTGACTGCAGGCCCAGATACTGGAGTGATTGAAGAAGGAATATTGGGGCAAAAGACTCATTCTGGATATTGGATCAGTACAATGAGAAAAAGTTGAGAAAAATAAATCACAGATGCCCAGGGCTATTTACTGATAACCCCAGATATCAGGTCAAACTGAGAACTGACTCATGTGGGTAGCAGATGTGATATAATGAAAAGGGCACGCATCTTTGACTGAGGCAATCTTAAGTTCAAATTCTGCTTCTGTGATTGAAAACGTCACACACATATCTTGTGCCTTGTGATCTTAGAAGATAAACCGTGCCTGTTTCCTCATTTTGTAAGTTGAGACAATGTCTATTTCACAGGGTTGTTGAATGTAAGATGTAATAAAATTTAATATACGGAATAATCAGTCTAGTACATAGTAGGTTTTCTATAAGTGTTAGATTTCTTCCTTCCTCCATAAAGCCAGATTGAGGACGAGTATAGAGAAGGAGATGATATGGCTCTGGAGCACTTATGCTGCATTGAGATAAAGAGTTAATAACTGTGCTATTTTTCTCTCGAGAACCTCTAATGCCCAAGAGCTAGAGATCTTGTCCAAAACATTTATCTCTGTTGAAGAAATGAACTCTCTCTGTAGGGAGAGGGTAGCATCATTTTCAGATGAATACCACCTACTGTGCAGATGGCTTTCTGCCCCATTTGTGACTTTTATTGAGGAGCACATCTAGAGGCCAATGACTACTGACAGTTTTGCTGTATGTGTTCCTTTGCTTATGACACCACTGTTTTGGGAGTGTGGGACACTCCTAGATCCTCAGAGTGACTTCATGGTTGCTTTTTGTTTTCCTAATTCCTTACTTCCCCCATTTTAGTAGAAATTCTTATTTACCTAGGCAAAGTCATAAAAACTCTGTTTATAACCATTGCTTACCATATATCCTGCATTATCTTATAAAGCTCTAATCATCAATCTCATGAATGCCATTGCATGCA
Source organism: Theropithecus gelada (assembly GCF_003255815.1). Taxonomy (NCBI): domain Eukaryota; kingdom Metazoa; phylum Chordata; class Mammalia; order Primates; family Cercopithecidae; genus Theropithecus; species Theropithecus gelada. The sequence goes on along the minus strand of NC_037684.1, from coordinate 45,084,341 downwards.
TCCAATACCCATGCTTTGGGTTTATTGCATTGCATTTCTATGTTCTTGGTCTCCTTGTTCATCCTCCTTTGTGGCCCCCATTTCACAACCGTCTGCTTTCTACCAATCAAGAATGACAGCACATTACTTGTAGCCCTGCTTCAACCACCTCCCCTGTCCCTGAACAACTGTGGTTAAATCGTCTTTATTTCATGATTTTACTGGCTGCCAAAGATGAAAGCAATCACAACTGATAAATCCTGAAGTGCTTCCATTAACCAATCAGGGGTTGTCACTGCTGTCAACTCTGCCCTGAGAGAGGCCATTTTTGGTAGCTTAGAATTTTTGTGTATATGTCCACCGGGGATAGATATGTTTAGCCAGTTAAAAGGGTTTTCAACTCTGCAGTTAGTTACAGAAACTAGTTCTAGGAGCTTAAAAAACATTCCTTTCTGGGCCTTTCAAAATAGAAAACAGGTTTGGTAATTTTCTTGTTGCTCCTTGGTTGTTTTAGAAGGTGATTACACTTACACATCTTAAGCAGAGTGAAGAAGAAACAAGATTTAAATTTTCACACTTGGAGATAATCAAGGAAACCAGGAGAGAATCTGTAGCCACCTGAATGCAGCAAGAAACAATAACGATTGGCAGGGCAGCAATGAGTGACACATGTTGCTGAGTGATTCTCCACCGCTCAATGGCACCAAGTTTGACATTTAAATTGCAGGCAGCCCTGGGTCCATTCCAGGAGCTGGCTGTGGTTGAGTGCAGTTCTGATCACTTGCTTGAGGGGTGCAGTGGGGGTAAAGAGAGAGAGAGAAAAAAAAGAAAAATCAAATTGTTCTCGGAAATCATGTTTAATGTAGAAATCTGGTTAATATTAAAATGCAATCTGCAGTTTTCAAGTATTCTATTCCTCAAGGAAAATATTTCCTGTTCAAGGGGCAGGAGCAGTAAGCTCTCCCTTATTACATCACTTCCTATGTCAGGCCCAACTAGCGTTCAAAATGTATTACTGTATTGATAATGCTAATTTCAAAATGATGCCTTTTTTTCCCCCTTTGGTTAAAGGGTCTGGGCAAAATTCCAATCATATGGATCAATTTAGCCTTAGATGGCGCTGCCCAAACTGCTATTTCATGCACTATATAGAATATAGTTCTACCACATGCTCAGGAATAGTAGTCCATGTCTCCTTTCTACCCATAGCGTAACATTATGTTTCCAAAAGTTTCCCAAGAGAGCACCTACCTCTTGGGTTTTAGAAAAGGGAATGTCATATCTTTGGGAGGGAGGGATACCACATAATTCTCTACACACATGCAGCCTCCAATTTTTGAATTACTAGGGAGTTAGAAATTGATTTCTGGAACTCAACTTTGTGCCATGTTCAAATCAACCTGGTATTTTCCCTGTGGGCTTGGCTGGCTTTCACTGCAACTGCTCTCATCACCAGGAGGACATGCGGGTATAACCACTGGTATTTATCCCTCTTTTATCCATTTTTTTTTTCTGCAATGCCTTAAAACACTAAAGCTGATGAGTTATTGGAATGAAGTCTTTTCAAATATCTGTCACTCACATAGTTAATCAGCATTCTTACCTTTTTATATCTAAAAAAAAAAAAAAAAAGAAATTAAAAAAAGCCACTAACAAAAGATCAGTGTGAAAGCACCCAATGTTCCAGACCAGAAGAAGGCAGTTTTATTTTTCTTGAGACTCTCCATTCTTTTGGAGCCTCTGCTGGGTATAGCTGATCATACTCACGGTGGGGGCAAGAAGTGCTTGATGGATGCCAAGAGAGAAAGCTTACCTCCATTAAGGTACTACTAATTTATCCTTTTTCGTTCTTGAGAATTTCCCCTGAATAGAAAATCTTCTATTTATGTTTACTACATTTTCCCATTAATACAAAGATACAAAACAAACATTTTCTGATGCTAATATGTTTAGAGTCTATGCTTTGCAATAATGGTGGCTGCTACTCAAATGTAATTTAATAATGAGGCTTTATTCAAACCCATTTTCTTTATTTTTTAAATCCTTCATCATGCCCAAAATTTATAATGCAGTTTTGTTGTAATTACACTGAATAACTTGAAATTATAGAATTAGTTACATGCAGCTTCATTTACAGTTGCCCATTGATTCAAACCTGCTAGCTGACACCAGAGATAGCTGGTTGCATGATGCCACAGGAAGAATATATTTAGGTTTACTGGGCTATGGTTTTTTCTATGCTAGCCAAGTAGGGAAAATTTAGCTCTTTAGCTAAAGAGTCTTATACTGGTCATTGAGGACCAACTTGTGCTTATTTGACCTAATGACTACTTTCTTGTCTCAATGTTATGGGCTCCTTACAGTATTGTGGTAGATTAATTGATATAATAGCTACTCCAATATCTCAGTAGCTTAACACTATAAAGCCTTATTTCTGAATTATATAACAATCCCATGAAGTTCTGAAGAGGTTCTCTGTTCCCCAAAGTAATTCAGGGATCCAGGAACCTTTATCTAGTAGTTCCATTTTTTTTTTTTTAAAGATTGCAACTGAATCCTCTGTAGTGATTGAAAAAGAAAGGGAGAGATCAAATACGGCAAAGGCATACTTGTTCCTAGTTGCTGTTTCCTGAAGGTGACACATGCTGCTTCTACTTATAGTCTGTTACTGAGCAGTGTTCATACAGAACCAATCAGATGTAAGAGAAGGGATGGAATGTATCCTAGAAGCAAAGGTATGCTGGCAAAAGTTTAACAACTGGGTTTCTAGATGGGAAAAAAAATCTCTGATTCATGGGATTTGCCATTTTCCCCAGTGTAAATAACTCCCACCATGGCCAAGTTCAAGCTTGTGATGATGTCTTGGAAAAGTAAGACTATTAAATTAGGACACCAGTGAGAAATCTCTTGAAAAAAGACCAGATAAAAATGGGATATTACTAAATGTAGATGGAATTGGGAAGAGATGTGCACAGTCTGCTCTCACAAGTGAGCAAGGTGCAGATTGAGCACACCACTGCCTAGGACTATGCCAAGGAAGAAGCCGTGAAGCTGAACATTGGTGAGCATGGTCATTTCCATCCACTTACTCAGTGGAAGACATTGTGTAAGATGGGGTGAGATGGACACAAGCATGAACCAATGCTGATTGCATTTAAGGAGCTCACTGTACTTGGGAAGACTAGCATAATTAGAAAAATAGCTAATATCTAATGCATGGTCACGATTTTCCAGGCACCTTCTCAAGAGATCTGTAACTTAACTGTATAATGTAGGCATTCTTTTTATTCTTATTTTATACTCTAATGGAGACCCCAAGAGACTTAGTAATTTGCTTGAGGTAAAGCATACTTGATTCTGATTAGGAATCTGTAGTAAGCCTTGTGTAGAAAGAGGTATAAGAGCGAGTCTGTGAAGAAGAAAATTTTAATTGGAGAGTGAAAGAGAGAGGGTGTATGATTGTGTTTGGGTGCTTGGTGGGGGTGGGGGCGGGGAAATTATAAGCTAAGGGAGCAGGACAGTGAATGTAAGTGAGGTGTGAAAATCTATGAGTAACAAAGCTACTCATGTTTATTGACAACATAACCCTGCTTCTGGGAGGAATTTATCTTGAAAAAATAATTTTAACAAGACTTAAAATCATTTTGTTTTTATACACGAGATATTATAATATTTAAAAATATCATCTCGGCTGGAAAGAAAGCACAGGACCAACAAGAAAAATATTTTTAAAAATTCTAGACCCTCTGAATGCTGGTGATAATTATGATGATGAAGATGATGATGATCATTGCTATAGGCCACATCTAAGCATAAAAGAAGAACAAGCATGCTTTCACCATGTTGACTAGTTTACCTAACTCATTGTTGAATTGTACTAAGTTAACAAGATAATATTATCTGACTATTTGGAAACATGAAATATTTGTGATAATTGCAAAATCAGAATATTAAATGGCAGGTGAATTGTGTACACACATTCAACAGGAGAGGACAGCATCATACTACAAAGGGAAATAGCAAATTTTGAGGTATGGGATTGTATTTAATATTTTTCTAAATTATTAATATTAGATATAGGGCATATATTCAATTAGAAAGATTGATGATACAGTGTTAGACTTGCAGACTCAATCAATGTGATTGGAATAATGGGTGAAAGGAGATTAGAGAGAGTGAATAATTATGTAGTACAGTGGAAAAAGCCCTGAGTTTTGCTAACTAAGCAGATTTTAGTTCACACTACAAAGGGTGAAAAGCTATCACTCATTTTTTGGAAGAGGAGAATAATGTGGTATGAACCCTAGAAACAGTGTGATGATGTCTTGGAAGAGCAAGACTATTAAATTAAGAGATCAGTGAGAAAGCTCTTAAAGACCAGATAATAAAAGAAGATATAGTTTAGAGTAGCATTGGTAGGGCTTAAAGGAGAGATAATGGGTAAATTCTAGAAATGGACAACACTTGGAAGACTTGATTTGGGCAGATCCCAAGGTCAGAAGTTCAAGACCATCCTGGCTAACATGGTGAAACCCCATCTCTACTAACAGTATAAAAATTAGCTGGACGTGGTGGCAGGTACCTGTAGACCCAGCCACTTGGGAGGCTGAGGCAGGAGAATCGCTTGAACCTGGGAGGTGGAGGTTGCAGTGAGCCAAGATTGTGCCACTGCACTCTAGCCTGGGCAACAGGGTGAGACTCCTTCTCAAAACAACAACAACGATGACGACGACGAAACAGATTTGAAGGTATAGAGGATACAAAGAAGTTGCAGGAAACTGATTAAATTTTAGGGCATATTGAATCAATATGTCAGCAGGCTCTGTGTTTAGAAACATGTTGTGGAACTGGACACTTAGATCCAAGCTATAGAGAAACATCACAGTGGGATGAAGATTTGGGGATCATCAGATGAGAGCCAAGATAATAAAGAGTGATAGAGAAAGTGATGGGCCAGGCAGATGCTAGAGAGAAAGGAGAGCAGAGGCCTAAGAGGGGGGACTCAGCAGGGATTGAAGGAACGGGGTTAAGACAGGAAGCAGAAGGTGTAGACGTGACAACTGTTTTAATTTTCTTAAATATAGAGGAGACTTTAATATATTGTGGGTTAAGGAAAAGAAGCCAGAGAGATAGGAAAATAGAACATATAAAAAGACAAAAAATGATTCACTTGGCAAGGTCCATGTCAGAGGAGGCTACAAAGGATGGGAATCAAGAATTGTGGAAAAAGGCTGAGTGTAGGACTCATGCCTGTAATCCTAGCACTCTGGGAGGCTGAGGCTGGTGGATTACCTGAGGTCAGGAGTTTGAGAACACCCTGACCAACATGGTGAAACTCCGTCTCTACTAAAAATACAACAACAGCAACAACAAAATTAGCTGGGAGTGGTGGCACGTGCCTGTGATACCAGCTACTTGGGAGGCCGAGGCAGGAGAATCACTTGAACCCAGGAGATGAAGGTTGCAGTGAGCAGAGATCGTGCCACTGCACTCTAGCCTGGGTGACATAACGAGAATCTGTCTCTAAATAAATAAATAAATAAATAAATAAAGAATTGTGGGAAAAATTCAAATTGTAAAGGAGTGGGATCCACATTTGTTTGAAGACAGGAGAAAATGAGAAAAACAAGGGAAAGACATTTGGGAGAGGTGTAAAGGGGAATTGAGAGATATTTGTTATTTTCTCTGTCTTGTGAGGGGAGGCAGATTGGAGACATCAAGTAGCTGGTGTCTGCCAAGGGGCTGGAGATGACACTAGAAGAAAAAAGCTGTTAGAGAGAAAATGCCCCAAAACCTTTTACATGATGATTTTATACAGAGGCAATGCTGTTGGAAGAGAAGAATACAATAGGGGAAAATAAAGGAAAGAGGTGACAAAGGAAGGTGAAAACAACAGAACAAGCAGAGGCAAAGAAAAGGAAGAGATATCTATGGAGAGAAGTGGTAGAGAACCATCAGCACTTATTTCCAGTTTTTTTTACCCATGTTCCAACTTTTGATTATATGTTGCTCTCTATCCCTTAATCCAGAATCTGCCTCATCTTTTTAAGACACTATTGTGTTAAGATGCATGGGTAGTGAATACAGACAACTTTAACACATATTTACCTAGTTTGTATAGCAACTTGTTGTTAACCTACCCTGACAGAGCCTGGGAATACTGAAAATATGTCAGGCTATTCTAAATCTATTGAGATAATAACTGACATCAATTTTATCTGTCCTCAACAAAGGTTTGTTAGAAGCCAGACAATATTCTAGAGCAGAATTTAGCAAATTATGACCTGTGTGCCAAATTCAACTTGCTGCTTTTTATAAATAAAAATTTATCAGAGCACAATCATGCTTCTTATTTTTATAAATAAAGTTTTGTCAGAACATAACCATGTTCATTCATTTACATATCTATGGCTACTTTTGTAGTTGAGTAACCACAACAATACCACATCATCTGTAAATGGTATCATATGGCCTGTAAGGCCTAAAATATTTTTAAGCTGTCCTATACAGAAAAAGATTGCTGAATCCTGTGGAATAAGCTGTGCATCAGTAAACAAAGCAACTACTTATGTACTCATGGAATTTCCCCAGTGGGACATTCATTTTCAAACGATGATAGAAATTTTTACATCTGTGTTGTGAGCGATTGCAAATAAAATGTCATACGTTGAAAGGCAATATCAACCTAATTCCAAACCATCAGGATTGGAGGCAGTGCCTGGGTGCAGTGGCTCATGCCTGTAATCCCAGCACTCTGGGAGGCCAAGGCTGGTGGATTACCTGAGGTCAGGCAATCTTCAAAAGATTACCTGGTCAGACTCTTCAAAAGAAACTCTATTTGAAGAGTCAAGACTTACCAACTCCATGGTACTGACAACTATGTTGTTTTCAGGTCCTTAGATAGCATCCTTTCTCCCTTGTAAAATTGAAACTGACGAAAGGGTTTTTGGTAGCATGTACCTTTCCAGTGCTGCTAGAGAGAAGATGATAAGATACAAGGTGTTCTTGGTCAGTTCCCAAATTCTCAAGAAGCTTCCAAGTGGGTAGATGTGCACTGTTGATTTTTAAATTATACCTTAGCAGAAAGAATGTCAAATAACTGAATTATGGCAACCTCTTGGAAAAGATGTTGCTAGCTGCCTCATTTCATTAACTGCTGAGAGACAGAGAGAAAGAGGGAGAGAGAGCGAGCCAGAGAGAGAGAGAAAGGAAAAAATAAAATTCTTTCTCAGAATATTAGGTGCTTCATGGTTTTAATGAAGAACCTGATCTTCTGTTTGAGGCTTAAAAAAAAAAAAACTAGGCGAGACGGTTTTAACCTTGTATTCCTTTGGAATTACACACAGACAAACTTTGCCTGACTTAGACATGTCTAGCCCAAAAGCAGAAGATGATTATTATGTTCTCATACTTGAATTATTGTCTCCATGTATCAAAATCATGTAACTAATTAGCCGCTGAAGCAAGAATCAGTGGATGACATCCCAGTTTGAGGCAAAATAGTGAGAAATGTCTGCATCACAGGATCATAGTCATTATATTTTTCTGCTGTAACTGATTCTCTTTATACTCTAACTTCAAAATCAATCACTAAAAAAACTTGTTATTTGTTAACATAATAATAATAAAAAAACCATCATTAGCGACCATCTGCCAAATTGGGTCACAATATTTTCATGTTGTATTTAACTTCTGTATTTACAGTCAAGCAGGATGAGCTTTGGAATGAAAAGGACCCGGCAGAATTTGCAACGGAGGTTATGATGCCAAAGATGGGGCAAATATTTTAGATATATCCTGAGCTGTTTCGAATGAATCCAAACTTTGGAGCCCGGCTGATTTATTTCCTGTAGTATATTGACAGCGCTGGCAAGTAAACACGTTAACAAACAGATGTCTGGTGTCTGTGAAGAAGCATGGAGAATAAGAAGGATGCCTGAAGTCTGAATATGGGTAAAGGTTCCAAAGCTCAATGTGGATTCTTCAAGCTATAGAAATGCTTGCATTCAAATGAAAGCCTCTAGGACCAGGTGTAAACAAAATGACTTTTAAGCTCCCAGAAGCATTAAGGAGCAGTAACAACCAGCATGGCTTCACTAAGCATGAGCAATGTCACACCAAACACATTTTCTTTTTGGCAACTTCCTAGACTGTTGTAACAGGACAGTATGACGGACTTAAATGTAATGGCTCTTCATGATGACATTTAATATAATGACATGTAACATAGATGATGTTCCAGTTAAAAAGTCCTGAAGTTATATGTATCCATATTCATGCAGATACCCAGTTAAAATACAAAGTATAAGTTACTAGGTAGCTTTGTATTTCAGTCAAATACTATGTGCATTGAGAATTCAGCTCATAGCTTTTCTTTTCCTCTTCACTCTTTCACATGTGTAAATGTGTACGTTCCTTGCCTTTCTGTACTTTACATAAATGGTAGCTTTTATAAAGCTTTCTGCTAATGGGAAGTCAGAAAAAACTTTGTAAGTTTCTTGACTTATAGAAGGAGCTCACAACCAGAGCTTAGCCTTTTTCTTATGGAAACAAACAATAGGGGAAGTTGAAAATGTGATTATACTTTCTATTTTATCAATTAATATAATTTATATTATTTTATTTACAATTTCTGAATCTACTGGTGTCAAGAAGGATGAGAAAATGGAAGGATTTAGAGTTAAATATCTTAATAACCTTCACAAGATTCTAAGTTTAAGATGCATACTTATGTTAGGTCTACATAGTAATGCTACTTCTGTATAATATAACACATGGACTGCTTATACTAATACTAGACAGTATCCACTTTAGATTTTTATGCAATTTAAGACATCAATGATAGTCTTATAGCAAACAGTCTGAGGTTGTAGGATGGACTATAAAGTGAACTTTATTTACTATTATCTAAACACAGAAGGTTTCATTGTCTGATGGAGAGATTATAGGACTGCACAACAACATAACTATTTTCTAAAATCATTTTATCATCTATAAACTTGCACAATTTTTGTTGGTCTGCCATGACTTGTCTTTTCTACACAGCGAGGATGACAATAATTCTATTTTGTATAGATTTGGTTAACATAAAAAATTACCTAAAGAAATCTGCTGCAAGAAAGAAAGGCATTGTAGAAAAAAAAAAAACACATTTGTTAAATTACTGGGATATATCATGAAATCTAAGCAACTTTATAATCAGTCTAGAATGTACTTATATTCTTTCTGTTATTACTGCACGTGCATTAATTTTATTCAACATAAAACAAATGGGGGAAGACAACTAGATTTTCTTTCCAGATGGTATGAAACCAGCAAGGTCAGACTCGAAGAAAGGCTGTCCCTTTTTACAGAGAACTTAAAATTTATCACCTCTCATTTAGGTTATAAAACTTGTTTTTCATATATTTTTCCCTGGATTCTTTGGCTTATGATCCATGGGGAGCAAAATGTATGGATGCTAGAAACTGATGAGCCCTTTCTCATCTCCTAAGCATTGATGGCTTGCCTCTTCCCCTCCTTTTCTCCTAGATTTTTATTGATTTCCTTCTTTTTGGTTTCAGATTAACATGGCAATATGCTGGAATACCAAAATGTACTGGCAGAAGGGGAGAGCAAGCAGCTCATTTTTCAAAGACTTTACAGTCTGTTCTCTGCCTTCACCAACTCCGAGAGTTAGCTCTCATACAACTTCTCAATATTTTCATAATTAGCTGCCCAGAATTTTCATAATTTGTAAACACAGTAAAATGGCTGTCAGACACTTAGTATGGTAAAAGCGGAGGGGGAAGAAGGACCAGCTTCCTTAAACCATTTACATTTGACTTGGGGAGAAAGCTGGGCCCGTGCCCATAGCAGTTAAATGATCAGGCACACGACTCAAAGTGATTTTTCTTGAGGCGTCACTGCCACACACAACCACCATGTGTTCTTTCTTGGCTCAGGCTGGCGTCGCTGATCTTCCAGAACTCCGAAGGCTGTACCCCAGTCCCAGTTTTACATCCACTTTTCTCTGCCAAGGTGAAGGCGGCAAAAACCACACATATTTTTCTTTCTCTCTCAGCAGAGCTGATTGCCTCCCGATGAAGCATCTTCCACATCAGCGAGCATTGGTATTTCACCTGGCACAATGGCCAGGATGGATATGGCACAGAGGGGAGGGCACAATGGAAAACAAGTCTTCACCGTAACTCAAGTTGAAGCTGCCAGACGGCAGTACCTTCCCAAATTCTGAGGCCAAGTTACTAGCTGACGCACTGAAATTTTGCGCAAGAAAATGTTGGGGAAAGCTAAGAGCAAGAGTAAAGAAAAATGGAAAAAAAATTATGGAGGGTCAAAAGTATGTTTTTAACTAAGTAAGAAAAAAGCAAGATAGGAGGAATTCTGCAGATAGTCAGAATATAAGATTTATTGTTGTTTTTTCAAAATGTAGTTTCAACTCGTTCCACACAGACACACATACCTACAGTTTAATTTAAATTAGTTATGGTTTCCAACACATTTACTGTTTTGCACTCAGTTTTATTTCTTACATCCTGCTTCTTTTCTCTGAATTATTTTATTTTGCTGAAGAGCCAAATTTAGTGACTTTAAAAAATATCTTTGGGGGTATTTATATCTGAACATGTCTTCATTTTTGCCTCCATTCTTGATGACACAATAGTTCTTTTGTTAGGCATGTATCTTTTCATTTTTAATATTTTTTCTTCATTCTTCCAATCTTATTGTTTACTATGATATATCTAGCTGAGGTGTGTGTTTGTTCTCTTCGTTAGCTACTGTACACATCTAGTCTGAGAATCTGAGGGTTTGTACGTTTATTTTTCTATTTCTTTCTATTGTTGCTGTAAAACTTTCTTCTCTGCTATTCTGTCTCTTTGCTTCTAGGATTTCTCATTTCATTCTCCACATTGTTTAACTTATTTCATATTTTTAATCATCTCTTTATGTTCTAGGTATTACTTCCTAGTTCACTAATAATGTTTTAGACTTGATCAAGACTAAACTTTATCCTGTGTATTGTTTGCTTTTATTTCACTACAGTTCTTTTTATGATTTTGAATTTTTCTGTTTTTATATTTGTGTATTTTTATTCATATCTGCCTGCTTTTACTTAAAAAAAAACTCTTCTTTTTTATGAATGTTTTTCACTACTTTCTATGGCTACAGATTCTAAATATAATTTAAAGGAACTTCAGGCTACTCTATTATTTGCCTTCTTGTACAGTGTGAATTCTCTTGATCACGGTTTGTTGATTATCTTTCGTAGTATGCTTTGAAATTTTAGATTGCAGACATAGTTTAGTTAGTGGATGTTTTTGTTTCTGTCTCTGGATCTTCTCTTTTGAGCCAATAGTTCTGAGAATGACTCCCGCTGCCCACTCAAGGTGGCTCTGTTATGTGATATTGGGCCAATGCTGATAGTCGCTGAGTCAGCAGATGATTTGACCCAGATCCTTGTGTATTTCTGTGCTTGTCTCTGCTCCTGCTCATGTCCCCGGGTAGTTTTCTATGAGCTACAGTCCCAGGAAACAAGCAAGCCCTTTTCCTTGGATGGCAGTGCCATAGAAGCCACTGGCTTTGCATGTTATATCTGGCATCAATTTTTCCACTTGATAAGAGACTGATACGTCTCTATTAAGCTGTCAATTAAGTCTTGTGTTGAAATCAAACTTCAACACAGTAGTGTTATTTTTATTCCTGGAGTTCAGTGGTACTAGTTATTTATCCTCTACTTTCTGTAATGTGTTTCTGTTCTATTTCAAGTTCATAGAAGTGTTCATCTAGAAAGTAAACAACCCTGTGCTGTTTTGTTTACTTTTAATATTGTTATCAATCATTGCTGCATGTTTGAAACAGTGCTAGGAAACATGGTCTCTGTGTCATGAGGACTGGAAGTCAGAGCCCATCTTTTTTTTTTTGTCATTGTCATAAACATCTGCCTTGGATTGAGCAATGAAGTCATCCATCTCTTGGTGTAGTTTCAGTTATGTAGTGGGATCAGAAACCAAACTATGACCTTCTTCTTTGACTTTTGCACAGTGATACTGCTCTTTGCCTACAACATTTTGATTATATTTCAACTGTAGCACTTGCCTGACTGTAATATAAGTTTCTGTGTGTTTTGTTGTTTTCTCCATTAGACTCAGCAATTTGGGGCCAGAAGTGTATGTCCCTAGTACCTGGCAGGGCAATCTTGATGAAGTCAATAAATTAATAAATGGATGAAGAATTAATAAATCAAGGGATAGGAGAGTGAAGGAATGAGATCCTTATCTCATTTTCCTCACTAGTCTTTCTCTATTTTTTAATTTATCTCTCTGTCACCCTTTCCATGATCCAGAGTATTCTAGAGCCTTCTCATTATTCCTCTATGTTTATTTGCTAAAAACAGGAGACTGGAATTGGTCATCTGTGCATATTTTTCTCAAATTAATTTATTTGATATTTGCCTTTTCAATTCCCTTTCTGTATCTTAAATTCTGGGCCTGCTTCACTTAAATAATACTGTGTCACTGCATCACATTTATCAAGTTAAACAGCTCTTGCACTTGGATTCTGAATATCTGCCAAGGGTACTATTCTTCTCTCAGCCATGCTCAAAGTATCGGAGCCATCTCAGACACCGAGTCCTATTACATTGTCCTTGCTAATGCTTTTCACAATTACCTATTAAACTAATACAAAACTAAACAATGCTGCTGCTGATAATTTATAATAATAGTCAACAATACATTAACACTAATAATAGCTAAACTTCTGTCAAATGGACCTGTCAAACTTCTTCCATCAAACTTCTTCCTGTGGATCAGGTGATATTTTAAGTGCTTTGTACTCTTTAAAACTCATTTAATCCTCAAAACAGGAGGTGTCATTACTGATAGTACTATTAAGATTCTCATTTTGTAGATGAGTGAAATGAAGCACAGTAGAACCATAGCTTAGTCTTGATGATAATTATATCATTTTTACTGCAAGTGGTTTTTAATTGCTCTCACCTGTAGTTCTGGAATAGTCTATCCATACAGGAATCCTAGACTTGTTAAGTCAGTGATTTGCAGTGGAAACCCTTTAGGTGTAAGGTACCTCTCCATTTCTGGGCTGGAAAAGGTAAATCAACAATTTTTTTTTTCAGTTTTGTTTTCAAATTTACAAAATAGCCAACATTCTCCAAAAGAATGAGATCTGGTGTATGTTTGTGTGGGTGGAGAAGTTTTGAGGTTTGTCTTGATCTTAGAAGTTATATCCAGTTTTGTTGACAATATTAGGGTCACACAGGCTTTCTTTAAATTTTGTCCCATTATAATTTCATGCTAAAACAGTGGGTCATTAGGCCCAAGAACTGAGAGTTGGAATTTGTTTTGGCCTCCAGTGTAGGCGTTTTGCTGAGTCAAGGTAAAGGTCTGTCAACAAATTAGGTGTTCCTTTTCTTAGCACAATCTTTAATTCCCCCTACAGAGAAGGACCCCAAAGTCCTCTTCCATAAAGGATAACGCCTAGAATAGCTTGAAAGATGGATGCTTCTCTACATCACCAACATATTAGTAGTCCCTCAGAATTTATAAAACAAAACAAAACTGGGAAGTCAAAAGTTCTTCAGAAGATTTCTGAGACAGTAAGACATAGCATATTAAGTATAGAATTCAGGCCTGGTGTGGTGGCTCATGCCTGTAATCCCAACACTTTGGGAGACCAAGGTAGGAGGATCACTGAAGGCCAAGTGTTTGAGATCAGCCTGAGTGAGATAGTGAGATGATACTATCTTTGTAGAAAAAAAAAATTAGCCGAGCATGGTGGTACATGCGTGTGTTCACAGCTACTCAGGAGGATGAGGAAGGAGAATCCCTTGAGCCCGGGAGTTTGAGGCCAGTATGTGCTGTGATCACGCCACCCCACTCTAGCCTGGGTGATAGAGTGAGACCTTGTCTCTCTCTCTCTCTCTCTCAAAAAAAAAAAAAAAAAAAAAAGGGAAGAAAGAAAGTATATGGAGGTGAGCATAGGCCCTTAGAAGATGTTATCTGATTGGCAGGACCAAACAAGACACTATCAACCCCTTCCCAGCCAGAAGATGGATGGTTAATACCTGGATCTTTTTGAGATGAGAAAGATTATTCATCTGGTTGTCTTCTAAATTCAGTGCTTTCTGTCTATATATTATATAGTCTGGCTCTGTGTTCCCACCCAAATCTCACCTTGAATTGTAATTGTAATTAGATTATGGGGGTGGTTTCCTCCATACTTTTCTGGTGATGGTGAGTGAGTCTCACGAGGTCTGATGGTTTTAAAAGTGGAAGTTTTTCCTTGGCTCGCATTCATTCTCTTTTCTGCTGCCTTGTGAAGAAGGTGACTGTTTCCCCTTCTGCCATGATGTTAAGTTTCCGGAGGCCTCCCCAGCCATGCAGAACTGTGAGTCAATTAATCCTCTTTCCTTTGTAATTACCCAGTCTGAGGTAGTATCCTTTTTTTCTTTTTTTTTTTCTTTTTATTGGACAGAGTCTTACTCTGTGGTCCAGGCTGGAGTGCAGTGGCACAATTTCAGCTCACCTCAACCTCTGCCTCCTGGTTCAACTGATTCTCATGTCTCAGCCTCCCCAAAGTTAGCCTTAGCCTCCCAAAAATTAGCCAGGCGTGATGGTACATGCCTGTAAGGATTATACCACCATGCCTGGCTAATTTAATCCTTACAGGCATTCACCACCATGCCTGGCTAATGTTTATATTTTTAGTAGAGACAGAGTTTCACCATATTGGCCAGGCTGGTCTCAACCTCCTGGCCTCATGTGATCCACCTGCCTCAGCCTCCCAAAAATGCTGAGATTACAGGTGTGAGTCACTGCACCTGGCCTCTCAGGTAGTATTCTTTATAGCAGTGTGAGAATGGACTAACACAATACATAATGGACTAATGCAATATATATTCACTCTGTGTTCCAATATCCATTGACCTATAGAGACCCTAGTCTCTCTGTGTGTAGATGAGAATGTCACCCCTCTGAGCCATGTCATAAAGGAAGCTTAGGACACACGGGAGACACTACAGCTCTTGATAAAACCTGGCCACTGAGAAATTAGAATCCAGAGGAGCAATCCGGGGAACAAGTCTCACATCAATTGACAAAGATTTCAGCCAGACAAAACTGGCAATAGCTCAGTTCCATCCCTCATAGCCAAGGTGATCTAAAGAAGGTGCTGGTGTCCTTAACAATTTGTCATCCTTAACAGATTCTTACCCATGGCCTGGGTCAAACTTTAGCATGCATCAGCATTATCTACCCGGAGGGCTTGTGGAAACACAGAATACTGGGACTCATTTTCTGTTTCTGATTCGGTAGATCTGCAATGGGCTGACAATATGTATTTCTAACAAATTTCCAAATGCTGCAGATGTCGCTGATCTGAAGGCCCCGCTTTGGACACTTGATCTAGGCTACAAATAAGTGTACTTGCATTGTAGGAACTCAAGAAATCTACAACTTCTACCCTATGTACTTTATCTCTCTTCTTTTTTTTCCCCTTCAGATAACTTTTTTTTTTAAAACTGATGTTGTCTTACATCTTAAATTTTCCTTCCTTCCGGTCTGTTGTTATTAGTTTTTTATTTTTTATTTTAGAGTGAGACAGGGTCTTACTCTGTTGTCCAGGTTGGAGTGCCGTGGCAAAATCACAGCTCACTGCAACTTCCACCTCCTGGGTTAGAAGGATTCTCCTATCTCAGCCTCCCAAGTAGTTGGGACCACAGGCACCTGACACCACATCTGGCTAATTTTTTGTATTTTTGGTAGAGATGGGGTTTCACCATATTGTCCAGGTTGGTCTTGAACTCCTGGCTTCAAGTGATCCACCTGCCTCAGACCTTCAAAGTGCTGGGATTATAGGCGTGAGCCACCGCGCCTGACGCTAGGCTGTTATTTTTAATGCAAGTTTAGTTACCTGATCTTACTCAATATTATCCTCCACATCCAAGCCATAGTGTTTTTATCTAAAAATGCAGATTCAATCATTTCCCTAACTAAAACCTTTCAAGCATGTCCCATGTGGTTAGAGTGTATTATAAGGGAAGCCTCCTGCCCATCTCTTCAGCTTTCTACTTTGCTTTATCAGCTAGAATGCTCTCATTCACAAGTAATAAAAGTAACTAAATGTATAACACAACATCCCAACACTCAGTGTGGCTTAAAACAATTTATTATTTAACATTTATTATTGCTCATGAGTCCATGGGTCATCTGGGCAAATCTTCTGGTCATGACTGGACTCACACGTATGTCTGTGGTCAGCTGGTGATTGGGTTGGCAGCTCTGCTGATTTTGGCTTGGCGCTCTCTCATGTTTGGGTGTCAGCTAACCGTAGACGAGTCTAGGATGGCCTCAGCTGAGGCAGTTCAGCTCTCTTCCATATGGTCTTTCATTATCTACAGGCTGGCCCAGGCTGATAGTCATGACAGTGGCAGGATTCCAGTAGAGAGAACAGAGACACTCAAGGTCTCTTGTGGTCTAGGCTCAGAACCAGCACACCATTAGTTTTGTCACATTCTATTGGATAAAGCAATTTTTGTAGTTAGAGTGGGCAGATCCTACAAAGCTGCAAGGCAAAGAGCTTGGATCCAGAAACATAATTAATTGGGACCGTCAAAGCAATCAACCTGCCATAGTAAACAATATAAAATTTGCTTAAACCCTTCATGGATTAATTATCTCACATGCTAGGAAGCCAAGATGAAGTGTGGACTACAGAGTTGTTTGACTAAATGACTCAACAATGTCATCAAGAACATAGGCACTTTCCAAGTTTCCTCTCAGCTATTCTGCTATTGGCTCATCCTTGTGCTGGCTCATTTCAAGGTCTCAAATGGCTATCAGCAATAATTGAACAAATACACTTTAGTGTTCATATTCGGTAAATTGTTTTATCCAAGAGCTTAGAGAAAGCCTCTTCTGTGTTGCATTGGTTCAAATTGGCTTATGCCTCCCCATTTCCAAACCAATCACTTGCTTTGAAATGCAAGTAAGAGACTTCCATACCAAATGTGGCTTAAACAACTGGAGGCCATTCATATCTCACATACAAAGATTAGAGTTGTGACAGTTCTGGGGTCAGTTCATCAGGTTAATAATGACATAAGAAAATCCATCTTTTTTGTTACCCTTAGGGTTGATATTCTCCCCACGTCATGCTGCAACTCTAAGTATTATGTCCTTATTCAACACCCAAATTCTGGAAGAAAGAATATGGGGAAGAGAGTTAGCCTCATGCTTTCTCTCTTTATAATAAGTAGATAATTCTACCTCAAAGATCCCAGAGCAGATTTCTCCTCATGTCTAATTGGTTGCATTTCTACTCCTGGCCTCAAGGGAAGCTGGAAAAATAAGCATCTGTATCTGTTTTCTCTCTCATGGGAGGCAAACTATTTCAGCATGAATGAAAAAACTAAAAGTGGCTATTGTGTGTGCCAAACATTTTGTCACACAAATTTCAGCACACCAAAATACTATCTCTTTAAATAAAGGTCTACACAACACTAATTACTTGGTGTTCATTTACTTGAATTCCTAGGCAACTGGGGGTGTGGACATTTCTTATGCTATTATCAGAGAACAAAGAGGTATTTCTGAAAAGCAGAAAGAAATGGATACGTTCAGGTATTAGTGGTAGATAAAGACATAAATTTTCTTTGGAAAAAGTTTTCAGGTTAACGTTTTTATTCATTGTCTGTGACTGAGTCACAGGTAAATGAGACTAAAACACTTATCCTCTGTGAAGTTAAGTGTCCAGTGTGAAGTTAGCCTTAGTTACCATCCTCTTGCAGGTAACCCTTTCATGTGTAGAACTTGTGTGTAGAAGCAACTAATACTCTGTTATATGTGCATCGTACACCAGCCACCCCTATTTCAGTTTGGTAGGATGTGTCCTGTATCTTTGTTCTATCTTTTCTTCTGTCATTCATCACATATCATTGCACTGATTGATGTACAACCCTCTTCTCAGGCTGCCTGTCACTTAGTAAGAATCATAATAAATTCATTTTAAGTTCTACAAATGAGTGGTTGAATGAATATGTTATCCTTTCCAAGTTTTCCATTGCATCTAAGCAGGCTTGTACTCAACTCAAAGGACCAGATGGTTAAAGGAACAGTTTAGTGACACAGAAGTCATCAGATCATTGTCATATAAGAAATATGAAAAATGACACAGTAGAGTTTTGGTCAAAGACTTTCTCATGTTACAGAGATTTCCAATTACATAGTGGTTTTAGCCACAGATAGACTCATCAATTCCTAAACAGAATTCTCACTTTCTTCTGGTTGGTGCCTTTAAAAAATGTCGCTAAGGGAAAACATTGAAAACTATTTGTCTGAGAGCATGTTACCAGACACTCTATCTTGCTTATTTTCCCCTAATGGAATATAAATGGTGGGTTATGAGTCACCCATCACCATTCACCATCCTAAGCTCAACTATCAAACGCTGGCCTGGAGGAATGAGAGGCATGTGGTGCAGAAAAAGAGGGTATGTCAGAGAAGCCCAGAAACAAAGGGTACCTGAAGGTCAGTCAATGTTTTTTCTTTGTTAGTTAAGCCAGAGCTTCCTCTTTGAGGGGGCTGTGATTTCAGTCTCTTCAGTTGGGAGCTTAGTTGAACAACAGGAATGATTAGTTCATTTCCCAGTCGGAGTTTATTGTTGCAGGAATGGTTTTAATATACACGGGGTTTTGGCTTTGGTTTTTACTTTCAAACTCCAGCAAGTCTTGAGTTGTTTATTGAATCTATGTTGAGAAACAGAACACAGAGATGAAGCTAATAATTGGCAAGAGTCCCAGTCCTGTGTCATTATGGTCATTAATTAGGGTAAGGGTAACGCGGGGAAAGGTTACTGATTTGAAGCACTTGTGTCCAGATCTTTTTTTCAAGGAGGAGTTATAATGAAGAGTTCAATTTCTTTTTTGTTCATAAACATAGATTGCATTAGAAAACAGAAATGATGTATACTTAATAGATTTTTTTTTTTTTCCCCCCCGAGACAGTCTCACTCTTTCATCCAGGCTGGAGTACAGTGGCTCAATCTTGGCTCACTGCAAACTCCGCCTCCCAGGTTCAAGGGATTCTCCAGCCTCAGCCTCCCGAGTATCTGGGATTTCAGGCATGTGCCACCACACCCAGCTGATTTTTGTATTTTTAAAAGAGATGGGGTTTCGCCATGTTGGCCAGGCTGGTCTCAGAGTTCTGACTTCAAGCAATCCACCTGCTTTGGCCTCCCAAAGTGCTGAAATAATAGGTGTGAGCCACTGCGCCCCGCCTGATATTTTGTTTCATTGGCAAATTTGCCAAATGAGAATAAACGGAGCTTTTTCTTCATTATTCAACCCCAAACCTCGTTTTATCCATCAGTGGAATACTTAGGATAAGAGCATCTTTATTGAAAATTCACAGCAAAATAATTACTAGGCTGCGTATTCTACTCATCTTCTTCGGAAACCAGAGGCTGATGTCATATCTTCCATGGAGCATGGTTCTATTGTATTGGAGAAGGAACAGTTTCCCAGTGCCACGTAGATGGGCTTGACTCCTTCATAGAATGGGAGAGCGTCCTGGCACTTTGACCACCTTAGGAGCCCTGCATCTTAGAAATTTAGATAGACATTGATGCGTTTTTCTTATTCCCTTTTATATATATATTTTTTAACTTACGGAAAGTTCCAAAGTTTCCCAGTTCTGATTTGTAATAAGTATAAACATAATGTTAGCTCAGAAATGTTGTCTGGTTATTTCTTATTTTCCCTCTAGATGTGTCTGTGGTAATAGGGTGGGATGGTGAATGGGGACAACATAGTTTTCTTTCTTTTTTTTTAAATTATACTTTAAGTTCTAGGGTACATATGTACAATGTGTAGCTTTGTTACATATGTATACATGTGCCATTGCAGACTATCACAAGGACAGAAAACCAAACTGCATGTTCTCACTCATAGGTGGGAATTGAACAATAAGCATAGTTTTCTAATCCGATGGCTTGTCCTGGATGAGCAAACATATATTTCTTTTCAGCTTAGTTACTTTTGAAGTGAAATAGTAAAATGGAAGGGAGCTATAGTAGATACTGAAATGTAAAGTAATATAGCATGGACACGAAATAATACAAAATTAAAGTTCTGAAGATCTCTCTTGTTCGTGAGATGACTTCCATGTTTTATGTTTCTTGCAACATATTCAGGTACGCTGTTTTTTTCACTTTGTGTCCAGATGAAAGGAGGGCCTGTAGCACAAATTCTCTCATTCTCTCATTCTCTCTTTGCGTCCTTATAAGCAGTGGCCTTCATGTTACCCTTTGTAAGACATTTACACGGAAACCTCAGGAGATTTTTTAATTGAAAATCCTAGTGCATGGCAGGGTGTGGTGGTGTTGTCTAAGATGCTATAATGACAATGGTGTGTGTGGGTGTAATAGATGGCAAGATCCCACAGGGCATCAATCTTCAGCCGCTTGAAGTGCCAAGATTGCTAACCACACCCTATCTTGGTTTGGAAACTCTTCACAGAATGGGATACTCCCAGACCAAAGCCTAAATGAGTCCCCTTCTCTGAATAGAAAAAGTGTACATAGAACCAAGTCCACTCCCATTTCTAGTGTCTGGTCTATTGGGATACAGACGAAAAATTCACACGTTGGCATGAAGCTTGTTTTTGTTATAGGTGGGATTGGTTAGAGATTAGCATAGAAAGAGAACCGAGGCCTGTGTCTGGCAGGGCGTCTGGTAAGGCTCTTCATTTTGCAGGATTGCCTTGGGAATTACTTCCTTATTTATGTTAGCATTATTGCATCTTTCGTCTACATTTTAGGTACCATTTTCCTATTTTTGTCATTAAATAAATATATATATATTTTATATATGCTTTATCTCATTGAGCATTTTAAAAATTTAATTTAAGTTCGGGGATACATGTGTAGGATGTGCAGATTTGTTGCATAGGTAAAACGTGTGCCATAGTGGTTTGCTGCACCTATAAACGCATCACCTAGGTATTAAGCCCAGCGTGCATTAGCTATTTGTCCTGGTGCTCTCCCTCCCCTCACTTCCCCAACAAGCCCCAGTGTGTGTTATTCCCCTCCGTGTGTCCATGTGTTCTCATTGTTCAGCTCCTGCTTATAAGTGAGAACATACAGTGTTTGATTTTCTGTTCCGGTGTTAGTTTGCTGAGGATAATGGCTTCCAGCTTCATCCATGTCCCTACAAAGGACATGATCTCGTTCCTGTTTATGGCTGCATAGTATTCTGTGGCATATATGTACCACATTTTCTTTATCCAGTCTATCATTTGATGGACATTTGGGTTGATTCTGTGTCTTTGCTAGTGGGAATAGTGCTGCAATTAACATACATGTGCATGTATCTTTATAACAGAATGATTTATATTCCTTTGGGTATATACCCAGTAATAGGATTGCTGGGTCAAATGGTATTTCTGGCTCTACGTCTTTAGGAATTTCCACATTGTCTTCCACAATGGTTGAACTAATTTACATTACCACCAGCAGTGTAAAAGCATTTCTATTTCTCCACATCCTCACCAGCATCTGCTGTTTCTTGACTTTTTAATAATCTCCTTTCTGATTGGTGTGAAATGGTATCTCATTGTGGTTTTGATTTGCATTTCTCTAATAATCAGTGATGTTGAGTTTTTTTCATGTGTTTGTTGGCTGCATAAATGTCTTCTTTTGAGAAGTATCTGTTCATGTCCTTTGCTCACTTTTTAATGGGGTTATGTCTTTTTCTTTTCTTGTAAATCTGTTTAAATTCCTTATAGATTCTGGATATTAGACCTTTGTCAGATGGTTAGATTGCAAAAATTTTCTCCCATCCTGTAAGTTGTCTGTTTATTCTGATGATAGTTTATTTGGCTGTGCAGAAGTTCTTTAGTTTAATTAGATCCCATTTGTCAATTTTTGCTTTTGTTGGAATTGCTTTTGGTGTTTTATTCATGAAGTCTTTGCCCATGCTTATGTCTTGAATGGTATTGCTTGGATTTTATTTTAGGGTTTTGGTTGTTTTGTATTTCACATTTAAGTCTTTAATCTATCTTGAGTTAATTTTTGTGTAAGGTGTAAGGAAGGGGTCCAGTTTCAGTTTTCTGCATATGGCTAGCCAGTTCTCCCAGCATCATTTATTAAATAGAGAATCCTTTCCCCATTACTTGTGTTTGTCAGGTTTATCAAAGGTCAGATGGTTATAGATGTGTGGTCTTATTTCTGAGATCTCTATT
Organism: Theropithecus gelada; assembly: GCF_003255815.1. Taxonomy (NCBI): domain Eukaryota; kingdom Metazoa; phylum Chordata; class Mammalia; order Primates; family Cercopithecidae; genus Theropithecus; species Theropithecus gelada. The sequence continues at coordinate 45,062,106 of NC_037684.1, read as the reverse complement.
CTGTTCCATTGGTCTATGTGTTTGTTTTTGTACCAGTACCATGCTGTTTAGTTTACTGTAGACTTGTAATATAGTTTGAAGTCAACTAGCCTGATGCGTCCAGCTTTGTTCTTTTTGCTTACGATTGTCTTGGATATAAGGGCTCTTTTTTGGTTGCATGTGAATTTTAAAGTAGTTTTTTCTAATTATATGAAGAATGTCAATGGTCGTTTAATGGGAATACCATTTAATCTATAAATTACTTTGGACAGTATGGCCATTTTCACAATATTGATTCCTCCTATCCATGAGCATGGAATGTTTTTCTATTTGTTTGTATTTTCTCTAGTTTCCTTGAGCAGTGGTTTGTAGTTCTTCTTAAAGAGGTTCCTCACTTCCCTTGTTAGCTGTATTCCTAGGTATTTTATTCTATTTGTAGCAATTATGAATGGGAGTTCATTCATGATTTGGCTCTCTGCTTGTCTGTTGTTGTTGTATAGGAATGCTTGTGATTTTTGCACAATGATTTTGTATCCTGAGACTTTGCTGAAGTTGCTTATCAGCTTAAGAAGCTTTTGGGCTGAGACGATGGGGTTTTCTAGATATAGGATCATGTCATCTGCAAACAGACAGCTTGACTTCCTCCCTTCCTAGTCAAATACCCTTTATTTCTTCCTCTTGTCCAATTGCCCTGGCCAGAACTTCCAATACCATGTTGAAGTGAAGTGGTGAGAGAGGGCATTCTTGTTTTGTGCCGATTTTCAAGGGGAATGCTTCCAGCCTTTGCCCATTCAGTCTGATACTGGCTACGGGTTTGTCATAAGTGGCTTTTATTATTTTAAGGTATGTTCCATTAATATCCAGTTTATTGAGTTTTTAACATGAAGGGTGTTGAATTTTATCAAAGGTCTTTTCTTTGTCTATTGAGATAATCATGTGATTTTCGTTTTTAGTTCTGTTTATATGATGAATTATGTTTATTGATTTGTGGATTTTGAACCAGCCTTGTATCCTGGGGTTGAAGCCAACTTGATCATCGTGGATAAGAGTTTTCATGTGCTGCTGGATTTAGTTTGCCAGTATTTTATTGAGAATTTTTGCATTGATGTTCATCAGGAATATTGGCCTGAAGTTTTGTTTTTTGTTGTATCTCTGCCAGATTTTGATATCAGGATGATATTGGCCTTATAAAATGATTTAGAGATACGTCCCTCCTTTTAAATTGTTTGGAATAGTTTCGGAAGAAATGGTAACGGCTCCTCTTTGTACCTCTGGTAGAATTCTGCCATAAATTTGTCTAGTTGAGCTTTTTTGGTTGATAGAGTATTTATTACTGCCTCCATTTTAAAACTTGTTATTGGTCTACTCAGGGATTCAACTTCTTCCTGGTTCAGTCTTGGGAGGGTGTATGTGTCCAGGAATTTATCTATTCTAGATTTTCTAGTTTATTTGCATAGATGTGTTTATAGCATTCTCTGATGGTTCTCTGTATTTCTGTGGGGTCAGTGGTAATATCCCCTTTATCATTTTTTATTGTGTCTATTTGATTCTTCTCTCTTTTCTTCATTAATCTAGCTAGTGGTCTATCAATTTTATTAACTTTTTCAAAAAAAAACAGCTCCTGGATTCATTGATTTTTTTCAAGTGTTTTTGTGTCTCTATCTCCTTCAGTCCTGCTCTGATCATGGTTATTTCTTGTCTTCTGCTAGCTTTGGGGTTTCTTTGCTCTTGGTTCTCTAGTTGTTTCATTAATAGCTATGATTTTAGCATGTCAGTTTGAGACCTTTCTAGCTTTTCTATGTGGGCATTTAGTGCCATAAATTTCCCTCTTAGCACTACTTCAGCTGTGTCCCAGAGATTCTGGTATGCTATCTTTTTGTTTTCATTGGTTTCAAATAACCTCTTGATTTTTGTCTTAATTTTATTATTTACCCAAGAGTCATTCAGAAGCAGTTGTTCAATTTCCATGTAGTTGTGTGGTTTTGAGCAAGTTTCTTAATCTTGAGTTCAACTTTGATTGTGCTGTGATCTGAGAGACTGTTATGGTTTCATTTCTTCTGCATTTGCTAAGGTGTGTTTTACTTCCAATTATGTGATCAATTTTAGAGTAAGTGCCATATGACACCAAAAAGAGTATATATTCTGCTTTTGAGTGAAGAGTTCTGTACATATCTATCAGGTCCACTTGATTCAGAGCTGCGTTGAAGTCCTGAATATCCTTGTTAATTTTCTGTCTCAATTGTCTGTCTAATATTGACTACGGGGTGTTAATGTCTCCTACTATTATTGTATGGGAGTCTAAGTGTCTTTATAGGTCTCTAAGAACTTGTTTTATGAATCTAGTAGATCCTGTGTTGAACGCATATATATTTAGGATAGTTAGCTCCTCTTGTTGAATTGATTCCTTTACCATTAGGTAATGTCCTTCTTCATCTTTTTTGATCTTTGTTGGTTAAAGTCTGTTTTGTCAGAAACTAGGATTGGAACCCCTGCTTTTTTCTGCTTTCCATTTGCCTGGTAAATTTTACTTCATCCATTTGTATTGAGCCTACATGTGTCCTTGCACATGAGATGGGTCTCTTGAATACAGCACACTGATGGGTCTTGACTCTATCCAGTTTGCCATTCTGTGTCTTTTAATTGGGGGCATTTAGCCTATTTACAATTAAGGTTAATGTTGTTATGTGTGAATTTGATCCTGTCATCATGACTCTACTTAGTTATTTCATAGACTTGATGTAGTTGCTTCATAGTGTCATTGGTCTTTGTACTTCAGTGTGTTTTTGTCATGGCTGATGACAGTTTTTCCTTTTCATGTTTAGAGCTTCCTTCAGGAACTCTTGCAAGGCAGGCCTGGTAGTGACAAATTTCCTCAGCATTTGCTTGTCTGAAAAGGATTTTATTTCTTCTTTGCTTATGAAGCTTAGTTTGGCCAGATATACAATTCTGGGTTGGAAATTCTTTTCTTTAGGAATATTGAATATTGGCCTCCAATCTCTTCTGGCTTATAAAGTTTCCACCGAGAGGTCAGCTGTTAGTATGATGGCCTTCCATTCGTGGGTGATCTGACCTTTCTCTCTGACTGCCCTTAACATTTTTTCATTTAATTTGACCTTGGTGAATCTAATGCTTATATGTCTTGGGTTGATCTTCTCTTGGAGTATCTTACTGGGGTTCTCTGGATTTCCTGAATTTGAATGTTGGCCTCTCTTGTTATGTTGGGGAAGTTCTCCTGGATGATATCTTGAAGTATGTTTTCTAACTTGGTTCTGTTCTCTGTGTCTCTTTCAGGTACCTCAACCAGTTGTAGGTTTGATCTTTTTCCATAATCCCATAGTTCTCAGAGGTTTTGTTTGTTGCTTTTTATTCTTCTTTTCTCTAATCTTATCTGCCTGTCTTATTTCAGCAAGATAGTCTTCAAGTGCTGAAATTCTTTCCTCTACTTGGTCTATTCGGTTATTGATACTTGTGGTTGCACTGTGAAGTTTTGTGTTGTGTTTTTTAGCTCCATCAGGGCATTTCTGTTCCTCTCTAAACTGTTTATCCTGGTTGGCAACTCCTGTAATGTTTTATCATGGTTCTTAACTTCTTTGCTTTAGGTTAGAACATGCTCCTTTAGCTCAGCGAAGTTTATTATGACCTTCAAAGCCCACTTTTGCCAATTCATCCATCTCAGCTTCTGCCCAGTTCTATGCCCTTGTTGGAGAGGTGTCGTAATTATTTAGAGGAGAAAAAGCACTCTGGCTTTTTGAGTTTTCAGTGTTTTTTCATTGATTCTCATCTTCCCAAGTTTATCTAGCTTTGATCTTTGAGGCTGCTGACCTTTGGATGGGTTTTTTTTGTGGGGACTTTTTTTGTTGATGCTGTCGAGAGAGAGAGAGATTACTTGGCATAGATTAAAATCTCCAGGAAAATAAATAATTACCTTCCAGAAGCTAGAGTGACCAAATTGACTTCCTCTCATCCTCCCCTTTTCCCTTCTTCCCTTAATTAGAAGCCTAGAGTTCAAATCTGGATCTTCATTGATGCTTCTTTTAATTTTACATTAGTTTTATCTGTGCAGAGTATTTCTTTGAAGGAGCCATGGCATTCAAAGTTAGTAAACTAAAATCAAGATTACCAGGGTTTCTAGTCTAATGATAGTGTAGCAAGATTGTCCCAGAGCTGGGTTTCTTTGGAAAACTTGATTGGCCAATTAAATTATAGAGATGATGATATTATTATTGAGAAAATAGTATTGGGAGGAGGGGGTGTTGATTTTCTGCTTGTACTTTTGTCTTGTCGCAGAAGATAGCTGTTCTGCTCCCCAAGGTAATTCTTCTCAACTTTTTCAGCAGATTGTTTCAATATGTATCTACATATCTCTAATTCATGTTTGATAATATCACTATTTTAAAAAGTTTTTGCTTTAAAATTATTTCTTAAACTAATACTGTAGAAGGTGGAGATTTGTCTATCTTTTCCTTACTCCTTGTCTACAGGAATCTTATCACCTCTTCTTTAGAAGGGAGTAATTTGATAATTGTTATTAGATCAATATTCTTTTCTATATAGTATTATAATTATGAAAACCTTAGTCACGGCTGAGTCATATAGTATACTACAATCATTTTTCCTTTAAAATTTTTTGTTGTTGATAATTGCTTTATTCCTTTTTTGCCTTCTTTGTACTGATTATTAATTCAAGCTGAATCTTTGCTTCAGCTCTATGTTTCTCACTATGATTATAGACATTTGATAATCTATCAATGTTGTCTGACTTGGTCTTCTGAAACATTCTAACATACTCTAGTCAAGGTTGATTGCTCTCTACGTTAGTTGCACAACTGCTGCCCTGGGATTTCTCCTAACCATCATCTTGATTTCCTTCGTCTTTCCAAGTTGGTTTCCTATTTCTCAGAACCCATGTCTTATTTTTTCTGCATGAATGCTGTGATAGTATGTGTGGGGGAGTAAAGTTTTGACACCTTGTACATCTAAAGATGTCTTGACTATGCTTTCACAATGAATTGGGAATTTAGCAGGATGTATAATTTTTACATTGGGAGTACTTTTTTCTAACAATGTTGAAGACATTTCTCTACAGTCTTTTGCTATCTACAAGTACTATTGAAAAAATTTTCATCATAGATTTCAGAACCTTTCTATAAAATCCATTTTTTTTCTACAAAATGATGGAATCTTTTGTTAGTTGCAAGAGTAGACATTTTGCAATGTTGTGTCTCAGAATAGATCCACTTTCATCTGCTGTCCTGTGGACTCTCTGGATATTTTAAAACTATAAAACCTATCTCCTTTTATTTTGGGATGTTGTTTTGAAATTTTCATGTGATTATTTCCTATCTATGATTCCTACTATTCTATTTGTTTTCTGTTTCTGATCTCCTCAACTTTATTCTCAATACTTTATATTGAATTTTTCAAAAATTTCTGCTCTTGTATTTTTAATTTCAAAAAACATTTTTAATTCAACGAAGATACCTTTCCTCTAGCATTCACTTGTTTTTGCATAAATACACTTCTTATCTGTCTGAAAATATTAAATTCTCTTAGTTTAGTCACCTATTTGCTTAGTTTTTATTCACCTTTTTTTTGCTTGCATATTTTGTCTCTATTTTCAATACCATATTTTTTTCCTTCCAATGCCTGAGACTTGTTTACTGTGATCTTCCTGCATAATAGATCAGATGAAGTCATTTCCTTGTACAAGCCCAAAGACAGTTCTTTAAATCTTAATTCTTGGTGTAGTCAGATTTCCTGGAAGAGAGACTTACAATTTTTTATATGAAGGGTGAACTCCTGGCTTCCAAAGTTCTAGAATCTAAGTGGGTGAAAAGAGTTGGGAAGTACCTCTTTATCAATGGGCCTTATCTCTCAGTGTGGAGTCTTTTATGCTTTGCTCTTTTAGAAGATAAATCTCAAGTCTTTTGCTGGGATAGGGGATGGAAGCTTGCTTTGCTGCACATACAGATGTCACTACCCCTCGCCAAGGTAATCCTGCAGTGGGGTCGGGGGAGTTCTACTTTTGTCTTAAATAGATTTTCAACTCATGATTTTTCCCCACCTTTACTTTTAATACCAGAAGTAACTGGCATTGCCAATTTCTAAATTTTTGAAGACATTGTATGGTACATAAAACACCATTTTGACCTCTTGCTCTGTCATTTTAGGATTCAGCTCTCTCTGGTGTACCAGATCAATGATCACACATTCACATTCATCTGCCTTTCAACTTAAAAGTCTGAACTCTGGTCTTTTCATCTTTTTTTTTTTTCTTGTGTATGTGTATTTTGGTCATTAAAGAATTTCCTTTATTGCCATTTTATTGATTTGTTTCCAAGAAATCGTAGCACAAAATTGCAAGATACTAATGTTAATATTTATAACTACCTCTAGTGTTAATTCAAATCCTCTAGGAAGCAGTTGTCATGATGGAACTAGATGTGCAAGGGTTTATACTGGGGGAAATGCCTGTAAAGGATAAAGAGGGGAGAGAACAGGAATAGGAGGGAAGAACCTTCAGAAGTGATTCAGTTCTTATGCTTGTGGAAGGAGATCTGAGTAGGAAGAGCCTCAGGCTACAACATAGCTCTGAGAAAGGCTGGGCCAGCCAGATTGATGGGTAGTCCCAACACAAAGATTATCCATTACAAGTGTTGCACATTAGGCAGAAATAATGTTCTGTCCTCCTAATTGACCAAGAGTAGCTCAGGGAAAGAATGGCCTCGATGTGAATGTTGCAGTAGATCCCAAAGATGCGGCAGATAGAGACTGTCCACAAACTCACTTTATAGCAGAGTCTTCCTTGAAGTAATATCTGGTCATTGCGTCCGCATGACCACTACATCTCTACAAAAGCATCAACTAAGTATCAACTTTATGCAGAAGAAGTATGAGTTACTGTATTAGTCAATTTGGCTGCTATAATAAAATACCAGAGACTGGATGGCTTATACACAACAGAAATTTATTTCTTACTGTTCTGGAGGCTAGATGTCTGAGATCAGGGTTGTATGGACAACATCGTTTGGTTCTGGCAAGGGCCCTCTTCCGGGTTTCAGACTGTCGACTTCTGGTTGTTTACACTTAATGAAAAGAGAGTGTGCTGACTTTCTGGCCTCTTCTTACAAGGGCATGAATTCCACTCTTATTACCTAATTACCTCGCAAAGATCCTACCTTCAAATACAATCACGTTGGGGATTAAATGTCAATTTATGAGTTTTAGGGGGACACAGACATTGAGTCTACAACAGTTACTATTTAATATTTTTGCATAAAAGCGATGCATTATCTTTTCATGGAAAACATACAGTGTAGATTAGAAGAATGACATGGAGCACTAGAAATTTCCATGCAAGCTGTTATTGAGCTCTCATTTAATTCCATAACAAAATAGAACATCCCTAGCCCATTGGAAAAATCCTGATATTAATAACTCAAAAATATATTATGATTATGTTTCCTTGCTCCTTCTCCTTTGACAACATTATTTGCTACCTGAACTATCTGCAACAACCTGCCAACAGGTCTTTCTAATTCTTATTCTGCCCAATGACCTTTCATTTACCGTCTAGCAGTGTGCACTTTAAAAAGTAGAATCAAATCTTGTCGTTTCTTCTTTTTTTTTAATTTTAATTTTTATTTTTTTTTATTATTATATTTTAAGTTGTAGGGTACATGTGCATAATGTGTGGGTTTGTTACATATGTATACTTGTGCCATGTTGGTGTGCTGCACCCATCAACTCGTCATTTACATCAGGTATAATTCCCAATGCAATCCCTCCCCCCCCCCCTCCCCATGATAGGCCCCGGTGTGTGATGTTCCCCTTCCTGAGTCCAAGTGATCTCATTGTTCAGTTCCCACCTATGAGTGAGAACATGCGGTGTTTGGTTTTCTATTCTTGTGATAGTTTGCTAAGAATGATGGTTTCCAGCTGCATCCATGTCCCTACAAAGGACACAAACTCATCCTTTTTTATGGCTGCATAGTATTCCATGGTGTATATGTGCCACATTTTCTTAATCCAGTCTGTCACTGATGGACATTTGGGTTGATTCCAAGTCTTTGCTATTGTGAATAGTGCTGCAATAAACATACGTGTGCATGTGTCTTTATAGCAGCATAATTTATAATCCTTTGGGTATATACCCAGTAATGGGATGGCTGGGTCATATGGTACATCTAGTTCTAGATCCTTGAGGAATCGCCATACTGTTTTCCATAATGGTTGAACTAGTTTACAGTCCCACCAACAGTGTAAAAGTGTTCCTATTTCTCCACATCCTCTCCAGCACCTGTTGTTTCCTGACTTTTGAATGATCGCCATTCTAACTGGTGTGAGATGGTATCTCATTGTGGTTTTGATTTGCATTTCTCTGATGGCCAGTGATGATGAGCATTTTTTCATGGGTCTGTTGGCTGTATGAATGTCTTCTTTTGAGAAATGTCTGTTCATATCCTTTGCCCACTTTTTGATGGGGTTGTTTGTTTTTTTCTTGTAAATTTGTTTGAGTTCTTTGTAGGTTCTGGATATTAGCCCTTTGTCAGATGAGTAGATTGCAAAAATTTTCTCCCATTCTGTAGGTTGCCTGTTCACTCTGATGGTAGTTTCTTTTGCTGTGCAGAAGCTCTTTAGTTTAATGAGATCCCATTTGTCAATTTTGGCTTTTGCTGCCGTTGCTTTTGGTGTTTTAGACATGAAGTCTTTGCCCATGCCTATGTCCTGAATGGTACTACCTAGGTTTTCCTCTAGGGTTTTTATGGTATTAGGTCTAACATTTAAGTCTCTAATCCATCTTGAATTAATTTTCGTATAAGGAGTAAGGAAAGGATCCAGTTTCAGCTTTCTACTTATGGCTAGCCAATTTTCCCAGCACCATTTATTAAATAGGGAATCCTTTCCCCATTTCTGGTTTCTCTCAGGTTTGTCAAAGATCAGATGGCTGTAGATGTGTGGTATTATTTCTGAGGACTCTGTTCTGTTCCATTGGTCTATATCTGTGTTTTGGTACCAGTACCATGCTGTTTTGGTTACTGTAGCCTTGTAGTATAGTTTGAAGTCAGGTAGCGTGATGCCTCCAGCTTTGTTCTTTTGACTTAGGATTGTCTTGGAGATGCGGGCTCTTTTTTGGTTCCATATGAACTTTAAAGCAGTTTTTTCCAATTCTGTGAAGAAACTCATTGGTAGCTTGATGGGGATGGCATTGAATCTATAAATTACCTTGGGCAGTATGGCCATTTTCACGATATTGATTCTTCCTATCCATGAGCATGGTATGTTCTTCCATTTGTTTGTGTCCTCTTTTATTTCACTGAGCAGTGGTTTGTAGTTCTCCTTGAAGAGGTCCTTCACATCCCTTGTCAGTTGGATTCCTAGGTATTTTATTCTCTTTGAAGCAATTGTGAATGGAAGTTCATTCCTGATTTGGCTCTCTGTTTGTCTGTTACTGGTGTATAAGAATGCTTGTGATTTTTGCACATTAATTTTGTATCCTGAGCCCTGCTGCTTTCAAACTGCTCTTTACATGGCCTACAAACCCCCACATGAGCTGGTAAGTTTCTCTACTACAATTCCAGCCTTTCTGCCTCCTGAGCCTTGTGTTTCTTTGGTCTGGAATACCCTTTCCTTGCTCTTCCCACTGCCATCTCCTTCTCATTCTCTATATTTCAAGTACTGTACAAGTTGCATGCATTTGATTTGGGCTGCTTGTAACCCAGGGCAAAACCAAGACCCTAAGTTTTATGATTGGCCCAGGAAGTTCCTATTACCAATACTCAGACATCCATCAACAGCTGCCTAATGTGGACAGAGCTGGTGTTTTCTCTCTTGGAAAGGCTAAGAGAAAAAAGAAAAATTAAAGAAGCTCTCCTGTCTTAGGTTCTTTCTGTCAACAGGCTAGTCAAATATTTCCTTTGTAAATGCAGATTTTCATGCAAACTGGTAGAGTGCTAAATATGAGAAGACATTGACATTTGGAGGAATGCCTGAATAAAATGAATTGTTTACATACAGTGTGACTGTATGTTTAATTTTTTATTATAGCTAAGTATGTATCTAGACTGCTTTCAGGCTGGTCACCCGTAATATAGTTCCTTGGGTACAGCAGGTTCTCAATAAATTATCTTGAATGGAACATATAAACACCAGAAGCACAGGATTTCCATGTAGATAACTATATTTCAATTTTGTGGTACCCAGCCTGTCACAAGTAGTGAGTACAATTTATTTGCATATCCTGTTTTAAAAGTTGAGTACTCATGAATATTTGAGGAATGCTGGCTTGGTGGAAAGTGAAGTGATAGACACAGAAAGTTTATTACTCCCTGCTTCTTTCAGTCTTTCCTGTTTTTAAATTAACGTTCTTACCTACAAAAATGGGGAGGGTGAGAGAAAAGCAGTCCCAAAGAGAGGAAAACAAGGAAATTTCCAGTAAATCAGTCACTCCCTTTTCCTATATTCTTATTTATTTTTTATTTTTATTTTTATTTTTTGGGACGGAGTCTCTCAGTGTCGCCCAGGCTGGAGGCAGGAGGCAACCTCTGCCTCCTGGGTTTACCCCATTCTCCTGCCTCAGTCTCCTGAGTAGCTGGGACTACATGCGCCTGCCACCACGCCCAGCTAATTTTTGTATTTTTAGTAGAGATGGTGTTTCACCGTGTTAGCCAGGATGGCCTTGATCTCCTAACCTCGTGATCCGCCTGCCTCAGCCTCCCAAAGTGCTGGGATTACAGGCATGAGCCACCACGCCCGGCCATTTCTTTGTCATTTTTAAAAAGAGAACAAATAGGAAGATAATTTGTTCCCTATCTTGTACTATCTATATATCATTGATATGGTTTGGCTCTGTGTGCCCACCCAAATCTCATGTTGAAATGTGATTCTGAATGTTGGAGGTGGGGCCTGGTGGGATGTGATTGGATTATGGGGGTGGTTTGTAATGGTTTAGCAGTATCTCCCTGGTGCTGCTTCATGATAAAGTTCTCACAAGATCTGGTTATTTAAAAGTGTGTAGCATTTTCCCCTTTGCTCGCTCGCTGTCTCCTGTTCTGCCATGGTAAAACATGCTCGCTTTCCCTTCACCTTCTGCCGTGATTGTAGGTTTCCTGAGGCCTCCCAGCCATGCTTCCTATACAGCCTGTGGAATTGTGAGTCAATTAAACCTCTTTTCTTCATGAATTACTCAGGCTCAGGTAGTTCTTTATAGCATTGTGAAAACAAACTAATAGAATCATAGTGAACAAAATATTAAGTAAATTATGTAATATTAATACTGTGTTGATTGTCTATACAAAGGATTGGCAAATTTCCCGTACAGGGCCAAGTAGTTAAAATTTTAATCTTTGTAGACCATATGGTTGCTGTTGCATCTTCTCCATCTCCTCTTCCTTTTTTTTTTTTTTTTTTTTAAATAACTCTTTAATATGTAAAGACATCATTAGCTCATGGCTGGGCAGTGATCAGATTTGTCCTGCAGGTGATCCTTGATCTATACAATGATCCAACTCAATTTACAGAAGTCAAAATCAGGCAGAAGCTGTCATCTGAAATTTTTACAAACATAGTGCAAAATATTAAACTAAATTTATGGGAGACTTTATTATTTTAATTACATACAAGGAAAAATTAGAACATGCATTTGCATATGAGCAGAAAAAATAAAACCAGAAATATATAGCAATTCAGATATAAAAAGCATTTCCTGTTTTTTTGTGCCTTCTCAGTGAGAGTTATAGAAACTGTACTTTTAAATGGATGGCTAGAATTTCTAAATTTCGAGTTAGATTACAGATGAGAGAAAAATATAATATTCCACATTATGATGGGAAAGAAGGATGGGTTGTCCCCCACAGTACATGGGGAATGTGATTAATGGATTAACTTTCTGCTAATCTGGGTACCATCAGGCTGTGCATACAAATAGCAAGACCAGTATTCACAAGGGTGTTGCCAATGGCATGATGATAGATCTGATCTCTAAAATAAAATAAAAAGTATTTGCTGCTGGGCATGGTGGTTCACACCTGTAATCCCAGTACTTTGGAAGGCCAAGGCGGGTGGATCACTTGAGCCCAGGAGTTCAAGACCAGTCTGGGCAACATGGTGAAACCCCATCTCTATAAAAAAAAAATACAAAAATTAGCCAGGTGTGGTGGTGTGTGCCTGTAATCCCAGCTACTCAGGAGGCTGAGGTGGGAGGATCACCTGAACCCAAGAGGTCAAGACTGCAGTGAGCCATGATGGCACCATTGCATCCAGCCTGAGTGACAGAGTGAGATCTTGTCTCAAAAAAAAAAAAAAAAAATAGTATTTGCTGATTTTTTATGGTGTAAATATTCAAACTGTGGTCCATTTCAAGCTGTTGGTGGTTTAATAATCAGATAGCAAAATTCTTGACTATGTAATAATCAGCTGTAGGAGCTTGTTCTGGGACAATGCTTGTTTTCTATCATCCACTTAAGAGAGAATTTTCCAGGTCTGAGATTACTTTCTTTGAAAGCTATTTCTTATGATGTCACATTGACTCATGTTCCGTATTTTTAAAGAAACAATATGTAAAACTCTGAGCATTGTTACATTATACAAAAAAGTATTCTATTTCAGTGGTAGACTACAGCCCATTGGCTGAATCTGGCACATAGCCTGTGTTAGTACAGTCCATCAGCTAAGAGTATTTTTCACATTTTTAAAGGTTTGTAAAAGAAAGAAGACGAGAAGGAAGGAGAATATTAAACAGCAACCATATGTGGCCAGCAAAGCCTAAACTATCTGGCCCCTTACAAAAAAAAAGTGTGTGATCCAGTTCTGCTTTATCATCACCAGAATTTAAAAATAAGATATATTTCAGTCTGCTATAAAAGGCATATGCAGTGTTAAGTGGAAATCCAAAGACAATATTATTTTCTGAAACCAAGGTAAGAGAGGTAGAAACATGAGTGTAATTAACAGTGATGGATGCTCATTGCTTCACTGTAGTAACCTCTTTACTATCTATATGTATCCCATAACATCATGTTGCACACCTTAAATATACACAGTAGAATTTATTTTTAAGAAAGACATGTTAACAAAAATAGAGCAATATAAATACTCAAGTTAGATTGTGTGTTTTGCTTAAAGATGCTTGCCATTTTAATCCCTAAGAATACAAAGTTAAAATTCTTGCCAGTCTTTGGAATGGCAAAGGCGTGGGGCAACTGCAAGTCTAATTCACAGTTGTTTCTTATCACATTAGCATACCCTTAGTATGTGACCCAACAAGTCTACTCCTAGCTACTTCACCAAGAGGAATGAAAACATGAACACAAAATGACTTGTGTAAGAATGTTAACACAGTGTAATTTATGACAGCCCCAACTGGAAACAACTCATATGTACACGAGAATGACAGTAAGGAAACAAATTGTGGGATATTTAATGGAATACTACTCAGCAATGAAAAGGCCCACTCGCTATTACATGCAACAGTATAGATGAATTTCAAAAGCATATAGTGAGCAAAGAAGCCCAATTCAAAAGATCATATACTGTATAATTCAATTTTCAGTAAGAAGACCGAATAGTAAGTATTTTCAGCTTTTCAGGCCATATTGTCTTTGTTTCAACTGCTTAACTCTGTCATTGTAGCTCAAAAACAGCCACAGTCAATATATAAGGAAGGAGTGTGACTGTAACAATCAAACCTTATTTGTGAACACTGAGAGTTTAATTTCATAAGCATTTTATCTAACATAAAATATTCTTTTTGAAAAATCATTTAAACATGGAAAAATATTTTTATCTTTAGACCTTTACCAAAAAAAGTTGTCGGTCCTAATTTGCAGGTGCTATGTTGTAGATGACACTATACTAATGTAAATGTCATAAAGCAGATAAATAGTTGCCTGACGCAAAGGACGGGGTGGGGTTGATTACAAAGAGGCACAAGGGTAATCTTGGGGGGTGATAGAAATGTTTGCTATCTTGATTGTAGTGGTGGTTATATAAGAGTATATATTTGTTGCAACTCACCAACTGCATTTAAAATGAGGCATTTTATTACATGTAAATTATTCTTCAATAAAATAATAAAGTTAATTTTTCAAAAAAAGGAAAAGGAATAAACTGCAAGTAGAAGTAGATGTATTTATTTCACTCTTATTTTCCCCCAAAACTTGCACTAGCTTGAATGCTATTCCCTAAGACAGCAAGCCTATGTTAGGAGGTAACAGAATTTTCTCTGGTGACTAAAGATCAGGGGTTTTTTTGTTTGTTTTTTTGGTTTTTATTTTTTGGCAACAGGAATGGGGAGACTTGAAAGAAAAGAAAAGCATTAACTGATTATTGAGCTTGTTTATTTATTTATTTATTTATTTTGAGATAGAGTCTCGCTCCTCACCCAGGCTGGAGTGCAGTGGTGCGATTTTGGCTCACTGCAAGCTCTGCCTCCCAGGTTCATGCCATTCTCCTGCCTCAGCCTCCTGAGTAGTTGGGACCACAGGTGTGCGCCACCACACCTGGCTAATTTTTTTGTATTTTTATAGAGACAGGGTTTCACTGTGTTAGCCAGGGTGGTCTCCATCTCCTGACCTCGTGATCTCTCCACCTCGGTCTCCCAAAGTGCTGGGGTTACAGGCGTGAACCACCACACCCGGCCGATTATTGAGCTCTTAACTGGTTAGTTGAATCTATAGTATTACAGTCCTATACCAGTATCATGGCTACTATACCAGTAAGATACACCACATTTAGGATCTTTTAAAACTTGATTCAGAGCTGCTGATTTTATTATCATTAATATATACTGTACAATCATGGAAATATGCTTAAAAATAAAGGAAGCAAAAACAATTTTAAACATTGACATAAATGATAAAGTTATATAATAATGTCAATAATCAAGCTTAATATCAATTTAATGCAGTATTATACTACATGCTTTACCTGTGTTATCTAATTAAATCCTCAAAACATCCTTCTGAGGTTTGATTTCTTTATTGTCTTCATTTTTACATGGGGAAAGTGAGACTTGTTGAGGTTTACCAGCATGCTTGGACCTGCATAGATGAAAGCCAGAATATCTAACCTGGAACCTTAGCTTGATAAGACAGAGACAAGATTTTCTTTTCCAGAAGACTTTATTAGAATAACAACAAAAACAACAACAATAAAATACTAGATATTCTGACTCTAAATCCTCTGGGGATTTTCAAGTATGAGAATATAAGTGTCTTAATTTTCTAAGTCCCATTCCTTAGTATTGCTTTACTTAGCATTTACTTTGCTTATAAGTGTGCAAAAAATATTTGTGGAATGAAAGAATTATTTAGGAATTGTTCCCAGAATGTTTTGGCTTTAATTCCTTGTCTAGTTTTTTTCTCACCATTTACAAATTCTTTTTTATTAAGGTGAAATTCACACAACATAAAATTAACAATTTTAAAGTGTACAATCCAGTGGCATTTAGTACATTCACAACATTTTGCAACCATCACCTCTATCTAGTTCTCTTTCTCTAATTTTTAGAATAAGTATAAACTTTAGAGTCTATACATTATTTTTGTGTCTTCAAACCCAAGACAAAAAATATATATTCAGCTAGAAATGTTTTTGATCACAACTGCTGCCTTATCTTTAGCAGTGTAAACCACTTATATGTTTGAGGTTTCTGGGTCTGGGTACCACCAACATACTCTCCTAGCTGTTGAATGAAGAACACATTGGCAAGTCAAGACAATCTTTTTCAAGATCAGGCATTCTCTGGTTATGCAAGCTGCATTGCTGATACTGGTCCAGTTGCTTTTGTACTCCTGGAGTATGTCATTCCTCTTTGATCACTCACAGTATTTGCTGACTTGATGGGAAATGAGCAAGAGTGTTACAGTCAACCAAAGTATGTCCGGGACTAGGTTACAATTCTTAGAGTTCTCTTCACTGTCCTTAAATAGAGATAGGGAAATGGTGATTTGAAAGTGGTTGCATACTTTCAGACGGTTTGGAAGTTGGAAATTGTAGACACCTGGGCTGTTATATTACTCATGGGCTTGTTTTATGACCAGGATTGATGCCAGATGAATGTTGATTGGGCAGGCTGCAGTGCTGACTCCCAGGTGAGAGTTTATAATGCCATTCTGATAAGGAGAGAGCCATTGGGCAAATTACTAGTGGGCTCTGAAAGTTCACCAGAGATTGCTATCAACAGCAGACATCTGTTTACTTCCTTAACTTTGTGTATGAAATTCCCAGATGTGTATGCGTCAAAAATGAGGGAAAAAATGAGCTACATCTTCTTTTATCAGTTGTCTATGTCATTCTACTTCTTCATAATTGTTTTTTTTAACTAGAGTAAGAGGCATCTGTTTGTATTAAACTGCTTTCTCATGATATTTTGGGGAACCTACTGAGAGGGAAAGGAAAAGAAAAAAGAAGAAGAAAGCAAAAAAAAGCAATCTTTTGGATAATCAATCATCAATCAGTCTTCCTCCCAGACCATGCACCTGTTCCTTTCAAGTTCATTTCAGAAGTGAATGAGAAAATGATTTTATTGTATTGTGACCTTCTGTCTAAATTTCCCTTTATGAAGCAGTTGCAGTAGATAATGAGGCTCCAAGAACTGCAAGCACTATAAATATAGTTAAACAGACACATCTGGGAACAATGGTTATTTTTATAATAGAATAAAATTTCTATGTTTAAATAACACCCCATGAAAACTAATTAATCTTTAAAGTGTTAAAAATGTCCCGAAAAGTATATTGCCTGGTTGCAATACATAAGAAGAGGGCATTCAAATCTGATGTCTGCTAAACTCTGTGATTACTTTTTATTTTTCTGGTGTCACTGTTCAGGCTTTTAAAACCAGATATACAATTCAAACAAACTACATAAGCAGATGAATGGTCCAATTTCATTTTTATGGTGTGACTCAGCAGCTGTACTCCATTTAAGGCAGGTTGGACATAATAATAATTCACTCTAATTAACTACTCCTTTCTGATAATGGGTCCTCTTGGCATGATCCCCTGAAGAAAGCTTTGAAGTTGGCTCAAGTTACCAGCAGGAATCATGATAACACATTTTTATGATTCTTAGAAGCTTTTGTCCCCAGAGATCTCCAGATAGTTCTCTTTCCATGATTCATATACTTATTGCTGCCTTACGACATATTTCCTGGAAAACTTTTATTCTCAGATGTTTTCCCTATTTGCCTAATGTTTCCTTCTGCTACCCAGAGAGCATCATTCTATGAAATGACACCATAATGAATATAATACATGAACTGCACATACAGAAAAATATCACAAACTATGATGGAAATTACTTTTTCATATTACACCATTTTGGGAATATGTGACTTTCTGAGTTTATATAAATGATCAAGAAACATATATACATCAATGGAGAAAAGATCATTTTATGGGCCTGCCATTTTTGCCTACTGCTTCAACTACAAGTCTAAATAAAAGGAATTCAGAGAAATGTTTCTCAAAAAAGAAAAATACTGAAGATCAAAATAGTTGTAAGATGGTACAGTGTTCTCCACAGACTTGACCTTAAGCATTCTAGTGGAGTGTCATTTATTTTCCCAAGGATTTGATTGTCATGTCATACTGCTCTTTGCCAACGCCACCCAATGTCAGTTCTGTTAAAGTCCTAAATAGATGCATTCTAAACCACAGCTCAAATAATATTTAATTGTTATTCTCTTGTGTTGTAATTCTATGCCTTTGAGGGGGTGGAAGAGTGGTAGCTGTTATCATCAAGTATAGCATTTCATAAAATCTTTGAGCAGACAGAAATAACTTCCTTCAAAAGTATACAGGGATACTTTGATGTGGAACATATTGGTTCTTGCCCTCTGGAAGTCACTCATCACAGGAAAGACAGTTAATGACTTTCCCCAGATACGCATTTCTTCCTGTTTCTGTCATTCTTTAAATACTTGTCTTTTGCCACCAGCTTTTAGTCGTTCATTACTGTGCAGATTTGAATGGCTGCAAATTCCACAGGGAGTAAAATTGAATAATATCTGAACTCATATGGCCAAACATATAGTCAGGGCTTACAAAGTACCCCAGTACCCAGGGTCCTATTTGCTTAAATTGTTTAGGCACCACTTGGGAAGGAACTCACCCAAGAAAAGAGTTCATAGACACAGCATATGGACAGTGGTGGAGTAGGCAGAGTTAGTGGATGTGTATGTATTTTGGTATTGGGAGAAGAGAAGAAATTATCAACTTAACTGAGGCATAAGTTAAATATGTATAAGTTAAATAAACTGCACCCATTTTAAGCATATACTTCGAGAAGTTTTGAAAATATAAGTCTGTGTAACCACCTCCACAACTTAAATATAGAACATTTATCAGCCCCAAAATTGTGCCCCTTTGTAGTCAATTTCAATTTCTCAACCTCTGGCCATAGGCAACCACTGATTAGATTTGAATTTTTTGGAGTTTCATATAATTAGAATCTTAGAGTTTATATTCTCTTGTGTAAAGCCAGTGTTGTTGTGATTCATCTATGTTGTTGCAAAAAAGTAGTATATTCTTTTCATTGCTTATCATAATTTCATTTCATGGACATACCACAATTTGTTTATCCAGTCACCTGTGGATGGACATTTGGGTTTTCTCTCATTTGGGCTATGGCAAATGAAGGTGCTATGAACATTCACAAACATTCAGGTACAACTCTTTTTGTAGATATATGTTTGCATTTATTTTGGTCAAATATCTGGGAGTACCATGTCTGATGGTAAGTATATGATTATCTTGTTAGAGTAACTGACAAGCTGTTTTCATGAGTAGTTGTAATATTTTATGTGCTTACCAGCAGTGTGGAACAGTTGTCCCACATACTTGCTGACTCTTGGGACAGAGAAGCTGTTCAATTTTAGCCATTTTAGTGGGGTTATAATAATATCTATTTGTAGTCCTAATTTTCATTACCTTGATGAATAAAGATGCTGAGCTTATTTTAATGTCCTTATGGTTATTTATACATCTTCTTTTGTGAAGCGTTGGAACAAAACATTTTTATGTAGGGTTATTTGATCTATTACTGATTTTCAAGTGTTCTTCATATTCTAGAAATAATTCCTATGCCAGATGTATTTATTGCGAATATTTTCTTCCAGTCTGTTTGCTATTTCATTCTCTTATCAGTATCTTCCTCCCAAAGGGCAAATATTATCTCTCTTTATTTTTACGATGAAGTGTAATTTGCCCATTTCTCTTCTATTAGTTGTATTCTTTGTGACTTGTCTAAGAAATTTTAACCTATTTCAAGTTTGTAAGGATTTCTCTTGTTTTCTTTTGAAAGTTTTATATATTTTTTGGAGTATACATTTATGATGCATTTCAAGTTAATATTTTATATAGTGGAAGGGAAGAGTCAAGGCTCACTGCTCCATATGTATAAAAACTTACCCCACACCATTGTACAAAAGACTATCTATTTCTCTATTGGATTGTCTTGGTAGCTTTGTCAAAGTTAACATATATACATACCCACATATATGTGTGGGTATATTTCTGACTCCCCGATATGGTTTGGCACTGTGTCCCCACCCAAATCTCATCTCGAATCGTAATTCCCTTAATCCCCATGTGTCAAGGGCGGGACCTGATGGGAGGTAATTAGATCATGGGGGATGTTTTCCCCATACTGTTCTCATGATAGTGAGTGAGGTCTCATAACAGCTGATGGTTTTATAAGGGGCTTTTCCCCCTTCACTCATTTGCTCTCTTTTGCCTGCCACCATGTAAGATGTGCCTTTCCACCATGATTGTAAGTTCCCTGAGGCCTCCCCTGCCATATGGAACTGTAAGTCAATTCACCTCTTTCCTTTATAAATTATGTAGTCTCAGATATGTCTTTATAGCAGTGTGAGAACAGACTAATGTACTTGCCATTCTGTTCCACTAATATATATTTCTATTTTTATGATAATAGCACACTTAAGAGTAAGTCATAATATCAGGTATTACTCTCTTTGTAATTTTTTTCCCTGCTATTCTAGGTTGTTTGTATACCCATATGTATTTTCAACTTAGCTTTTCAATTTACAAAAATATATAGACTGCTATTAACTTGGTTGAGGTTGCATTAATTTTATAAATAAAATTATAGAAATCTTAACAATATTGAGTCTTTTAATCCATGAACATGTTGTAACTCTCCATTTTATTTAGGCATCAGCATTGTTTTGTGGTTTCTTTATGCAATGTTTTGTAGTTTTTAGTGTACAGGTCATGCTCACGTGTTGTTAAACTTATACTTAAATATTTAATTGCAATTGTAATGGTATTTTTAAAATTTTAATTTCTAATGCTTCATTGGTGGCATATAAAAAAACAATTTATATTTGCATACATTTTATAAATTTACCTAGTGCGTTTTATCTTATTTTGTAGATTGGAATTTTTAGATAGATGATCATGTCATCTTTCAAAAAAGGATGTCTAACTTTTTTCGTCCCAATATGTATGCCTTTTACTTATTATTATTTTGTTATTGAATTGAAAAGGATCTGTAGCACAATGTTGAATAGAAATGAAAAGAGTAGATACTATTATCTTGTTCCTAGTCTCAGAAGGAAATCATCACTCTTTTACTATTAAATATAATGTTAGTATTATGTTAGCTTGTTTTTTCATCAAAACCCTTAAGTGACTAGGGAAAATTCCTTCGATTCCTAATTTCTGAAAACATGAATCATGAATAGCTATCAAACTTTGATTCAAAGGCTAAAGTCACTTGATATCTGAGGACCAGACTCAACTCACATGTCTGGTGGTTGATGCTGGCTCTCAACCAAAAGATATGTGGGTAGCTTTTTCATATCATCTCATAGTTATACATTGGAATCACCTTTTCTAACTAGAGTTGGAAGTTAAGCAGTGTAATTCTACTACATTCTATTAATTAAAAGCAAGTCCTACAATCACTCAGATTCAAAAAAAAAAAAAAAAGAATCACATTTCTTTATGGAGTGTGACAAGGCTTCAAAAGAGCATGTGTCATAAAAGATATTAATGAAACTATATTTGGAACATACAATTGGTCAAAACCAATAAAGCCATCTGGGACTGGAATTTTCTTTCTAAGAAGATTTTTACTTACAAATTCAGTATCTTTCATTGGCATTAATCACTCAGATTTTCTATCTCTTCGTCAGTCAGTTTTGGTAATTTGTGAATTTCCAGGTATTTTTTAGTTTTATCTGAGTGGTTGAATTTATTATCCTGAAGTTGTTTAAAATATTCCCTTATTATTTTACTGTCTGTGGCATCTCTAGTGATGGTCCCCTCTTTTATTCCTCATCTTGGTAATTTGATAACTTGTTTATTCTCTCTGTTACTCTCTGTCTCTCTCTCTTTCTCATTCTTTCTCCCCATCTCCGTCCCTGTTTTTCTCCTTTTCCCTCCTCCTCTTTCTCTCTAGAGCTTTAAGTCTACCAGTTTACTGCTCTGTAACAAGAATAAAATTTTAGGTTTTATTTATTTTTTCTATTCTTTGTTCATTTTCTATTTCACTGACTTGCACATTTTTCCTTACTATTTTTTCATTTCTATGTATGTGAAGTTTAATGTGTTCTCTTTAATCTAGATTATTTTTCATAGTGGAGGGTTAGATCATTGATTTTAGATCTTTTCTAATATAAAACTTTAATGCTATAAAATTTTCTCTAAGCCTTTTCAGCTCTATTCCACAAATTTTGATGTGTATTTTAAAATTTCTTCTCAGTGAAGCATATTTTATAACTTTGCTTTTGATTTATTATTTTATTCATGTTATTCAAAAAGTTGCTGCTTAATTTTCTCTTAAGTTTTTGAATATAATTATCATTTCCTGAATAGCTGTTCAAAAGGCCTGCTAATTCCATTTTTCATCTTCTCTACGTGAGTCATTTTCTATTAACTGATTTTTGTCTTGATTGTGGGCAACATTATCTTCCTGGTCATTATGACCGCTTTTTGTTTGTTTGTTTACTTTTGCCCTGATGTTTGTTGTATGTCTTTAAAGTGTGTTAGTGTTGAGTAGTTAGTGGAGCCTGTTCCATTTGAAGTTTGTTTTTAAGCTTTGTCATGATGGGTAAAGAGTACTCTTTATTCTAAGGCAAATTTTGAGTCACTACGAAGGTGTGACTTTCCTGTGATCACCATCTAATGTCCAGGTATTCCATGAGGACTTGACTGCACTCTGGTGAATAATAACTAGGGCATTTTCCAGCCCTGTGTGAACTCTGCTAATTGTTTAGCATATATTTCCCTGGCATTCTGCTTTATGTAGCTTGTGTTTCCCTGGTACACTGTCTTGCATAGTTTCCTAGCACACATGTATGTGCAATTTTGTATTAATAACAGATTCAAATGGACCATATTATGATTTCTGAGAGTTCTTGCTCTATACAACTTTGTCTTAGTCAACTTGGGCTATATAACAAAATACTATAAACAGAAATTTCTCACAGCTCTGAAGGTTGGGAAGTCCAGGGTCAAGGTGCCTTGAGTTGTAGCCTTCTTGCTGTGTCTTTACATGATAGAGAGAGAGAGCTCTGTCTTCCCCTTCTTACAAGGACACCAATCCCAACATGGAGACCCCACCTTCATGACCTCTTCTAACTCTGGTTACCTCCCAAATGCTCCATTTCCAACATTACATTGGGGTTAAAGCTTCAACATATGAATTTTGAGGGGACACAATTCCATTTGTAGCAACCTCCTTCCTTTTTAATACTCCACCCTGAAAATTACAGCCACCTGAGTCTGGCTGAACATCAATCTTTACTTAACTCAGTGAAACCACCATGCTATGTTTGGGATGGTCCTTGTGGTAGGTATATAAACCACTTCCGGTCAGTTCTGGAAGAAATTATGAGACTCACCTCATTTGTGTCCCCTCTCTTGGGAATCACAGTACTGTGCTACCAGTTTTTCAATGTCTAAAAACTGTTTCCTTGTGTATTATATTCAGTTTTCTAGATATTGAAGGCAGAATGTATCTTAGTTCCAGCTGCTATAACAAACTACAGTAGCCTGGGTGTCTTATAAACAACAGAAATTTATTCATCATATTTCTGGGGGCTGAAAGGCTGAGATCAGGGTGCCAATGTAGTGAAGGCCCTCTTCTGGATTGCAAACCCTTGCCTTCTCATTGTATCAACATGTAGTAGAAAAAAGGTAAGAAACTTCTCTGGGTTCTTTTTTTTATAAGGGCAGTATTCACCTTCATGAGGGCTCCAACTTAATTATGGAGTTACCTCTCCAAGGCTCTACCTCCTAATACCATCACGTTGGGGGTTAGGATTTCAACATTTAATTTGTCGGGGGCAGAGAAGGGGAACAAACATTCAGTTCATAATAGGGAATTAAATCTAGTTCTATTTTCTCTATCAGGAGAGTTTTGAATATAACAGAGTTGCTCAGTCTCCATGCCGCTGACATTGATCTCTAGGTATCCCTTATCCCTCTGGGACTTATCTTAAATATCTGCAAAACAGAGAGTAAGACAACAACAACGAAAGCAGGATTGTTAAAATCTCCGTAAGACATGGAGAGCTAGAGTTGGTTCTGCTTTGTTTCCTAGGTAGCAGGGTGGAGCACAAGTTGGCATGGAAATTATTTTGCCTACCTTAGCATTGGTGCATGGAACTGAAGAACAATTCCTGGAATGTGGGAGGAGATTTCAGTAGCCAGGCCAGCTTTTATCTGCATGGCAACTTGGGGGTCAGAACCTAGGAGGTCAGAAGCAAAACCAAACCAAAAAAACAAAACAAACAAAAAAGCAAAACAAACAAAAAAGCCAACTTGCTATTCAATAGTCTGGGTAGAAGGTATCAGAAGCAAACCCGTACCAGTACAGAAACTTAAATAAACTCTAGGCATACTTAGAGCTATCCAAGGTCAGGAAAACGATCTTTATTTTATACATGTAGACCTTGTCTTTTAAAGTAGTAGGGAAAAAGGCAGAATCACTTACTCTAATGGCACCCACGGATCTGTGTGATTAATAATCACAAGTAGAAGTGGAAAGAATTCTTCAGGATGACCTTAAAGATTAGCTTTTGAGCCCTATGTGATACATAGTCTAGGAGTTCTGAACTAGTACAGAGCTCTTTGGGAAAAACAAATTGCCACTTTTTCAGAAGTTCTATAGGTGGTGTTTTAAACAGAGATACTGTTAACGTTTACACCTTTAGGCTGTGTCTTTGGGGGAATATACAAGACCTATTTGCTTCAAAAGTATCTCCAGATACTTTTTCTTTTCTTTTTCTTTTTTTGAGACAGGGTCTCACTCTGTTACCCAGACTGGAATATAGTGGCTCTACCACTGTTCACAGCAGCCTCAACCTCCTGGGCTCAAGTGGTCCTCCCAGCTCAGCCTCCTGAGTAGAAGGGGCTACAATCGTGAACCACCAGACCCAGCTAATTTTTGTATTTTTTGTAGAGACAGAGTTTCCTGATGTTGCCCAGGCTGGTCTTAAACTTCTGAGCTCAAGCAATCCTCCCACCATGGCCTCCCAAAGTGCTGAGATTACATGCATGAGCCACCACAGTTGAACTTATCAGATACTTTCCTAAAGGGTTAGAATATGTGGCAGGATCCTAGATGTGTCTGTTGTTAAGACCATTTTGAGAGAATGAGTTTTTAAAATTTCACTATATATTAGTTTTCTAATGTTGCCGTAACAAATTATCATGATCTTAATGACTTAAAAACAATTCAAATATATTATATTATGATTTCTGGAAGTCATAAGTCCTAAAATCAAGGTGTCAGCAGGACTATATTTCTTCTGGAGGTTCTAGGGGAAATTTCATTTCTTTGCCTTGTCCAATTTCCAGAAGCCCCCTGCGTTCCTTGGCTTGTGGCTTGTTTTCTTACATTACCTTGACCTCTACTTACATGCTCACATCTCCTGCTTTGACTCTCACCCGCCTCCCTTTCCTTTATAAGGACCCTTGTGGTCAAAGATAATCTCTCCGTATCAAGGTCCCTGATTTCACATCTGCAAAGACTTTGTTTTATGTATGTATGTATGTATGTATGTATGTATGTATGTATGTATGTATGTTTTGAGACAAAGTCTCACCCTGTAGCCCACGCTAGAGTTCACTGGCACAATCTCAGCTCGCTGCAACCTCTGCCTCCCAGGTTCAAGTGATTCACCTGCCTCAGCCTCCCAAGTAGCTGGGATTACAGGTGTGCGCCACCACACCTGGCTAATTTTTGTATTTTTAGTAGAGATAGGGTTTCACCATGTTGGTCAATGTGGTCTCAAACTCCTGGCTTCAGGTGATCTGCCCACCTCTGTCTCCCAAAGTGCTGGGATTATAGGCATGAGTCATTGTGCCCAGTTGCAGATACTTCCTTTGATATGTAAGGTAATATATTCACAGGTTCTGGGGATTGGGACATGAACATACTTGGGGAGCAGTTTTTTTTTTTTTTTTTGGCCTACCACACAGGCTGGCATCTTTTCACAGGATTCTTTACATGCTTTTTCTATTTGAGGAATGTTATGAACTGAATGTTTGTATCACATAAAATTCACATGTTGAAATCCTACTCTCACTGTGATGGTATTAGGAGGAAGGGTCTTTGGGAGGTAATTAGGTCATAAGGGTGGCATCTTCATGAATGGAATAGTGCCCCAATAAGAGATACTCCAAAGACCCCCTTGTCCTCTTTCCTCTATGTGATAATACAATGAGAAGATGGCCATCTGCAACTTGGAAGAGGACACTCAGCAGAAGCTGACTGTGCTGGCACCTTGATCTCAGACTTTCAGCCTCCAGAACTGTGAGAAATAAATTTCTGCTGCTTATAAGAAATACATTTCTGTTGCTATGGTGTTCTGTGATAGCATCCTGCACTCACTAAGACATGAAATTGGCATTTGAAGGATGCCTTTCTTTGGATAATCAAAAGTCATCTGTTGGCTCAGGCCTGTAATCCCAGCACTTTGGGATGCTGAGGCAGGAGGATCACCTGAGATCAGGAGTTCGAGACCAGCCTGGCCAACATAGCAAAACCCTGTCTCTACTAAAAATACAAAAATTAGTCGGGCATGGTGGCAGGCACATGCAATCCCAGCTACTCAGGAAGCTGAGGCAGGAGAATCGCTTGAACCCGGGAGGTGGAGGTTGCAGTGAGCCCAGATCACACCTCTGCACTCTCTAGCCTGGGTGACAGAGCTAGACTCTATCAAAATAAATGAAGGAAGGAAGGAAGGAAGGAAGGAAAGGAAAGGAAGGAAAGCAAGGAAAGGAAGGAAAGGAAGGAAAGGAAGGAAAGGAAAGAAAGAAAGAAGTCATCTGTGGTCCTTAAGTGGCACAACAAGAGATGTCACTCTGGGCTTCACTTTTCTTAGATAAGATGTTGTTAGTCCTTACAAGCTATATCCTAGGCAGCCTGGACAATACCTCTTTGGCTGCTTAAACTATCCACACCATGCATCATGCTCTTGTATGTATCCCAACATAAACTATGAGACTGTGGGCGCATAATGTATAATGACAACACTTAAAACAATACAACGGTCTCCTCAAATACCTAGGGAAGAATTTATCACTCCCTTACTTGGTGCTTACCAATTACATAAAGAGCCTGTGGTTAAAAGGTGAAAAATCTTATATTTTCCTGTGTTTTTGGCCTAGATCATGGGGTGTGTTAGGCGCCTGGTTTTAATGATTATTTTAATGGCATTTTAAGCTACAGGCTTAGATTGCTCCTCTCTCTTGCCAGTTCTTACTTGTCTTTTATGTCCTACAAGTCCTGTTCTTCAGACCCCACTGGGCAGAGACAGAGCGTTCTCCTGTGAGGTGTACAGTGCCAAGCAAATCACTGGCCCTCTGTAAATAATAATAGTGTTTGGGGCTGTGACAGGAGATGGAAACTGGACATTTTCTGACCCTCAGTTCCAGAGTGTTCTCAGAGCACATTCATTTTGGCATATACTTTGGAAACTGAAAGCTCTCTGAGGGAGTATCAATCACTTTTATGGTGATGTCAGTAACTATATGTATGCGGTCACATGTATGCACTTTGATTACAACATCCATAACTTCATTTAAAAAATTGCTGAAGGCCTACTATGTGTAAATGATGTTGTCGAGCATAGTGGGGTGAAAGATGATGAAAGTTGCCATAGGTCTGTGGCATGTGTATGTATCATGCATATGAACACACATGAACACATACATAAGTGGAATGCATGTACACATGTGTCTATAGTAGCTTTTTAAATTAGGTTGATAATTTGATTCTTTTTATTTGAAAGAATACTTTGGAAACCAAACTTAATTTCAACTCAAGAAGTTTCTTTTTACCATTGGCAACACTTCTTGAAATAAACGGATGACTTAGCGGCCCTCAAAGGATCCTTAAAGCCACTTGTCTCTCAATTTTTTTTTTACTTTTGACTCTGATGATATCAAAATGACTTAATGGTATTTAAGTTCCAGAATCTTTGGCACTGCCAGTGTTTGTTCATCACAGATTTGAGGAAGTAGAGAGGATATGGGATAAATTTCTATTCTCTTGTGTATGTGTGCATGCGTGTGTATAGAGAGTGTCCTATTCAGAAGCTTCTGAGCAACAAGGATGTTCTATGTGGTGATGGCAGGTGTGAGCATAGGAGTGACTTTTTTTTGGGAGAGGCATAGAGAGCAAGTTTATTTGGTGAATGCTGATGGTAAACTATCATCCAAGAAAGACAACATGGGAAAGGCACTGTGATAAGAGAACCTAGGGAGCCTTCAGGGTAGATAGAAACTCTCACCAGGGGGAGACATGGGCTATGGGAGACTGGGAAGGTCCTCAGCCATTCAGCACCATAAGGATGAGCTGCCCCATGGGCCTGTCACCCCGACAGGATGTGCCTCACAAATGCTTCATAGTTGATACAACCATTGCTGCCCTCATTCCCTGCCACCAGCACCTCTACCTCTTCCTCTGTTATCTTCTCACCCAGTGTGACAAGAACAAGCCAGAATTCAACACCCATGACGGTGCCATTTCCTTCCTTGTCAAACACCTGAAGTCCTTCTACATAATCTTCATAGGTGCCCTGGTCCTTGTTCTTGGCCACCGTCTGCAGTATGGGCAGAAGGTGCTCAAATTCTAGCACCTTCACGTTCATCTCATTACTCTTGGGGTTCCCCAGAACCTTGAGCACCTCCGTGTTGGTGGGGTTCTGACCCAGTGCCCTCATCACATCCCCATATTGGTTGCACAGGATCTTGCCATCACCTATTCGGTCAAACAGCTGGAAGGCCTCCTTGAACTCTGCAGTCTGATCCTCGGTGAAGTCACACATCATGACTGCTCAGCTCTGTGGGACTTTTCCCTGCAGTAATGGCCAGGAGTGGCTTTTTATAAAGGATTTAAACTGACGTCTGCTTTTCTACCCTGCCCCAGGCTTTCTTGGTTAGTAGCAAAGGGTGACTTGAGATGTAAGAAGTGAGCTCTGGCTACCTCTGAAGACTCCTAGCCCATAGTTAACTAAATCTCACTTATTGGGGAATAAAGACTATTCAAAAGTTTGAAGAATCCTTCTCTCTTTCCTCTCCACCCCTCCCTGGGGAATGAACCCTGAACCACACTCCTACTCTTACACTCAAATCCCCTTATTAATCCATTTAAATATTTCTTCATAAGACCTTATTCATTTTCAATGACTTTGATGTTGCTGTAACAATGGATTCAGAAATTGTTTTGGTTAAGGAAATTCGACTCTCTGGAAAGCCCCATTCCTTCGTTCCCCTTTGAAACATGCCTATAATGATTGTGACAATGTACTATGGCAATTAAAAAAGATATATAATTCCCTGTCAAACTTTTTTAAGCTCCTCCTATTCTTAACCATGTCTTGGATATTGCTTTCATGTTTTGTCCCCACAGTAGGCATCTGTCCAATGAAGAACACCATAAAAGTAGTATTTTTAAATGATATTTTTATTTATTATTAAAACATTTTTAAGAAGACAAAAAAACTCTCTTATACATTTATCACTTCATATTATAACTACTTTTCTTTTTAAATTCCTGTCCATTCTTTTGAATATCTGTGATAGTTGCAAGGATTTAAGAATGGATAACTGAACTTAGCAGACATATGACAACTTCTTTTGTCATCTGTATTAGCCTGTTTTCATGGTGCTGATAAAGATATACCCAAGACTGGGAAATATACAAAAGAAAGAGGTTTAATTGGACTCACAGTTCCATGTGGCTGGGGAAGCCTCACAATCATGGTGGAAGGTAAGGAGGAGCTTATCCTGTCTTACATGGATGGCAGTAGGCAAAGAAAGAATGAGAGAGATACGCAAGTGGAAACCCCTGATAAAGCCATCACATCTCATGAGACTTATTCACTACCATGAGAACGGTATGGGGGAAACAGTCCCCATGATTCAAACTATCTCTCATCAGGTCCCTCCTACAACATGTGGGAATTATGAGAGTACAATTCAAGATGAGATTCGGGTGGAGACACAGCCAGATCATGTTGTTCCACCCCTGACCCCACCCAACTCTTATGTCCTTGCATTTCAAAACCAATTTTGCCTTCCCAACAGTCCCCCAAAGTCTTAACTCATTTCAGCATTAACCCAAAAGTCCACAGTCCAAAGTCTCATCTGAGCCAAGGCAAATTCCTTCCACGTATGAGCCTATAAAATCAAAAGCAAGCTAGTTACTTCATAGATACAATGGGGGTACAGTTATTGAGTAAATATAGCCGTTCCAAATGGGAGAAATTGACCAAAACAAAGGGGTTACTGGGCCCATGCAAGTACAAAATCCAGCAGGGAAGTCAAATTTTAAAGTTCCAAAATGATCTTCTTTGACTCCAGGTCTCAAATCCAGGTCATGCTGATGGAAGAGGCGGGTTTCCATGATCTTGGGGAGCTCCGTTCTTGTGGCTTTGCAGGGTACAGCCTCCCTTTCAGCTGCTTTCACAGGCTGGCATTGAGTGTCTGTGGCTTTTCCAGTCAAACAGTGCAAGCTGCTAGTGGATCTACCATTTGGGGGTCTGGAGGACTGCCACCTTCTTCTCAGCTCCACTAGGCAGTGCCCCAGTAGAGACTCTGTGTGGGGACTCAAACCTAAATTTCCCTTCTGCACTGCCCTAGCAGAGGTTCTGCATGAGACCCTGCCCCTGCAGCAAACTTCTGCCTGGGCATCCAGACGTTTCCATATATCTTCTGAAATCTAGGAAAAAGTTCCCAAACCCCAATTCTTGACTTCTGTACACTCACAGGCTCAACACCATGTGGAAGCTGCCAAGGTTTGGAGCTTGCACCCTCTGAAGCTACAGTCTGAGCTATACATTGGCCTTTTCCAGCCACAGCTGGAGCAGCTTGGATGTGGCGCACCAAGTCTCTAGGCTACATGTAGCATGGGAACCCTGGGCCCACCCATGAAACCGTTTACTCCTAGGCCTTCGGGCCTGTGATGGGAGCTGCGAAGCCCTCTGACATGCCCTGGAGACATTTTCCCCATTGTCTTGGGGATTAACATTTGGCCCCTCATTTCTTATGCAAATTTCTGTAGCTGGCTTGAATTTCTTCTCAGAAAATGAGTTTTTCTTTTCTATTACATTGTCAGGCTGCAAATTTTCCAAACTTTTATGCTCTGTTTCTCTTTTAAAACTGAATGCTTTTAACAGCACCCAAGTCATCTCTTGAATGCCTTGCTTCTTAAAAATTTCTTCTACCAGGTACACTAAATCATCTCTGTCAAGTTCAAAGTTCCACAAATCTCTAGGGCAGGGACAAAATGCTGCCAATCTCTGCTAAAACATGCGAAGAGTCACCTATGCTCCATTTCCCAACAAGTTCCTCATCTCCATCTGAGACCACCTCAGCCTGGACCTTATTGTCCATATCTCTTTAGACTTTTGTCAAAGCCATTCAACAAGTCTCTAGGAAATTCCAAACTTTCCCACATTTTCCTGTCTTCGTCTGAGCCCTCCAAACTGTTCCAACCTCTGCTGGTTACCCAGTTCCAAAGTTACTTCCACATTTTTAGGTATCTTTTCAGCAATATTCCACTCCTGGTACCAATTTACTATATTAGTCTGTTTTCACACTACTAATAAAAACATATCTGAGACCAGGCAATTTACAAAAGAAAGAGGTTTAATTGGACTTAACAGTTCCACATGGCTGGGGAAGCCTCACAATCATGGCAGAAAGTAAGAAGGAGCAAGTCCCATCTTACATAGATGGCAGCAGGCAAGGAGAGAAAGAGACGCAAAAGTGGAAACCCCGATAAAACCATCAGATCTCATGAGACTTATTCACTACCAAGAAACCAGTATGGGAGAAACTGCTCCCATGACTCAAATTATCTCCCACTGGGTCCCTCCCACAACATGTGGGAATTATGGAAGTACAATTCAAGATGAGATTTGGGTGGGGACACAGCCAAACCATATCATCATCATTATTTCTTTTTTTTTTCTATACAATCTAATGGGAGCTTCAGACAAGAATTATCATTTAATTAGTTGGGTTTTTGTCTACATTATTCTTGCTTCTCCATTCACATTTGGTTAAATGCATTTATCATTAGTGCATCTCCTTTTCCTCTTTCTCTTTATTCTTTTTCTCCTATATCTCCTCCTCTTTCTTCTTCTTCTTCTACTACTTCTTACTCTTCATAAGTAAGATACTGCCAAATATTTCCATGAATTATCTTTTATACCCTTCATCACAGCTCTATTATAGAAGTACTATCCTATTTTAGAGATGAAAAAATGGAAGCTCTAGAAAGGCAAGACACTTTCTGAAGATCAAAAGCTAGAAGTGGTTAAAACAGGTCAACTTTTTGCCAGCCCCTAAATTCCTGTTCTATTCTATTCATTCACTCATTCATCATTTTAATTATTCTTTCATTTAGCAAATACATATTTAATACCTAATTATCTTTCAAGTACTATACTGGGTGCTTAGTTAGATATAAGAAATAAGATGTAATATCTATGCTCAGAGAGGTTTGTATTGGGCGTATGTGGTGTTTGTGTGTTTGCTGTGGGATGCCAAATGAGCAAATAATTCCACTATTCTATTTCGAATGTGATTGATATAGTAGAGATAGTTACAAAGTGTCACTTAAGTACTAACGAAGAGTCACTCTGGAGAACCAAATAAGGATTCACAAGGATCTGTATTTTGAAGGATAAATTTACATTCACAAATGGAAAAGACAGGAAGAACTTTCAAAGTTATAGAAGATTATCTTTTCTTTTAGGAATAACAAGAAGTTCAGGTTAGCAGGAACACAGGGACATCATGGAATTACATGGAAATGATTGTAGAAGGTGTTAGGGATAGGACGTGAAAGACAGCATTCAGTTCAGGAAACAATAGAGAGTTAAAGGGGAGGTTTAAGGTCTCCTGAGTTTTTTTTTAAAGAAAGATGTGAATGACATATTTTATAATAGCAACTGTATTTATTCATACATTTAGCCAACAACTATTTATGATGCATTTATTGTTGGCAGACATTTTGGAAAACAATAGATGAGCAGATTATAAACAGAAATCAGATATTCAGGAAATACACTCTTGTGGGAAAAATAATACATACTAAAAAGTCTAGAAAATAACATTGTAAGATGATCTGATCTAAATTTTATGAACATGCTGCGGAGACAGGGGACAATGGAAGATATGTATGACAATGAAGAGGAAGAGAAAAGAGCGAGCCACCAAGATACTACCTTCCATCCCATTAAAAATTACTTTCCTCTAAGAACAAAACTAAACATAAAATTAGTGATTAGGAAAGAAATGTTTGTATCTCAGTGAAGAAGAATCACACTTAGAAAAGGTTTATCCAGACTCTGATGATAAATATGACCTATATTCTTTATGCTGTAATGACTTGAGGTTCCTGGATGGAATTGACCCAATGAAACTTTCCCTTGAGACAATCAAAGTCTCTTTTAAAAAGACTGGCAAAGATTTATGTCATACATTTCCAGTCCACAAACAATACTCAGAGGCCAACAGGGATCCCATAAATGACGAAGAGAAAGATAAGATGATGTTAGCCTGAGCTGAGCCTTCTGCTCATGATTGGTGTGCTTCACTTGCAAAAGCCTCATAAATGTGGTCCTGCTGGTGCAGTCTTTAAACATAAATATCACAAAGTCTCTTGCTGGGTTTTTGGTGGGGAGCCGGGGTGTCTATTGTCATATTCTTAGTCTCTGGGTCCAGTCCTTGACATCTGCTTCCTTAAAAATAACTCAGTTTTACCGCTTAACTAAAAGTTCTTTACATAGCCTCAAAATACACTGATGCTGCACTCATTTATACAGAAAAGTTGCTCCCAAACTGGGAACCTTTGATTTTCTGTCGTCAAAAAGCCAGTGTTGGTACAATGATTACAAAAGGCTTCTTAGATCATGTGTGAACAAATGAGTATATGAAGAAAGTAGTAGTAAAGACTTACTTTTTGTTTTTCTATTTTTTTTTTAAATAAGAGTTCAATTATGGATAAGTCATAGAAACACTAAACCTTTTCTCTTCACCTCTGCTTCTATTTTAGAAGGGAGATTTTTAAAGTTCCAGAAGATGATGAGGAAATGACGTGTGTGTAAGCTGCCATGTCTTTAATGATTACAGTATTTTGAAAGTTAGGTGAAAAGGCAGTCTCCAGGGATGGTTATGTCTGCATGGGAACAAATAGGTAAAGTCGATCATCTCAAGAGACTTCCAGCACAACGTAAGCACTAGACTTTACTCTTCCTAGTCTTTTTTGTACGTGGGACTTGGTGTCAGACTACACTTAGGTTATAAACAACGAGAGGCAATGTTTCTTGCCAACTGGCTTGTTACCCCATGCTTTCCTATGCTGCCATAAACATTTTGAACATTATTAAATGTATTTTTGAGAATAATGGTCGTGGAAATGTTACCCATTTAGAATGGAACAGAATAACCTAGAAAGAAAAAGAATGGAAATGTATCTAAGAAGTAACAGTACATTTTTTCTTACTTCTAAAGAATGGGATCTCACCAATTTTAAAAGAACAAAAAGATATATCCACTTATATAATATATTTTGATATTCTGGATTTCATTTTGAATCTCCAAGCATGTCAATTCAAGTTTCCTTGCAATGTAGTGCTAATTTTATTCACTATTCTAAGAGATGGTGGTGGCACACTACTCTAAACTATGGAAACCATAAGCCTCTAATCTAATATAATTCAATGGTCTCTATTATATACTTAGTAGATAATCAGGGTAATGGAGTGACCCTTAAAATCAGAGGGCTTGGCTGAGTGGCCTTATGCAGTCCGTATTTTCTGTCTACCTCTGTTTCTAATTCTTCAGTCTGAGCATCGTAATTTCTGACTTCTCTTGCCATGCAAGCACGCTCTGAAGAACTGAACTGATTTCTCAAATGCAGATGCAACGGTGACTACGTGATAAGCTAACATAAGTTACCAGGGTTTTTGTAGCCACTGACAAATGCCAGGAGGATATATTAGACAATTCTCTCAATTACCCAGCTGTCCTCTCATGCCCACATCAGAATAAAAAGAAATATTTTTTTGCATGGAAATATTGTTTCCATATTTGTATGGAAGCATCCAAATCATATGGTCCTCTGAGTGTTTCATAAAGGAATAATAAAAGGTAAGGCCGCCAGTTCACTGCAGGGGACTCCTGAAGGTGGAAGAAGAATTTCAAAAAATTACACATATACACACACACACACACACACTTTGAACCATGATTCAGTTAAGAAACTGAAGGTAACACCTTGTAGGTTTATAAAGAATAGAAAAGAAAGCCCAAGGGTTTCAGTATGTACACAAAAGGACAGGCCAGGGCAATTCTGATAAGTGTGTTGAGCTCGACTACACAGTTTAAATAATTATCTGAAACAATTAGGTAAATATCAAACGAAAAGCTCAACACATTTTTGCTGCCATGTAGATATTGAAAGAGCCATAATTTCTCTGCCTGTGAACAAAGTGATTATTTTCATATCTCTATTGGCTTTGCTGAACTCTGTTTTCTGATGTAATTAAACTCTTTTACAGTCTTTGTTAGCTGATTGTAGGCAAGGAGTTTCAGAAAATTTCAACTTGTCACTTCTTAAAGCACTGTTTCTGTTCATACATGATCCATCAGTAGGGGTTTAAGAATATGCCAGTAGTTAATATTAGTGATAGGAACTTGAAACAATATTATGTTGGACTTTTCTCATTATATTTTTCTTGTGGTTGTTCATTGTTTATGAATTATTTCTCTGGGGAAGCTGTAATTCTACAAAGGCAGAAATTAAGTCCTTATTTTCTTTGCCCTAACATAGTCATGGCTCAAAACTGGTAAGTTCAGGAATGATTCTGAGTATTAAAAATTAGTGAATTAATGTCATCGAGGCCTTTAAAGCTTTGAAAATATCACCGGGGAATTTACTGAATATAAGATGTTGCTCCAAAGAATGCACAGTATAACAGTAGGAAGCTGAAAGTGAAAGATTTTAAAACTATGAGAAAGAAAACATCAAGAGTATAGACCAGGAAGAGGTTTGTTGATTGATTGAAAAGGAAAGAAGAAGAAAAGTTCAAGCAAAAGAGTAAATACAATATAATTGGATATCATCCAGGCGTCTATTTCCTGAATTGCTTTAGGAGTTACTTGTGTGGTATGTGATATTCGTACCCATCTTCTTTTCTGTCTGTTCTGTCTAAAACGATTTCCATGTACAGTAATTATATTTTGGGATGAGGACAATAGTGAAGGATATGATTTAGACAATTTTCATGAAGTAGAATGAGGTCATTCAATCTGCTCACATTTATTACAGTGTTATTTTTCTCTTTCTTAGCATATGATAGGGATTGCACAGCCTTGCCCCTCTCGAATTTGAGCCATGAAATGGGAGCCAATGTTATGTTACACTTCTGCTGAAGTCTTCTTTTTTTTTTAAATTTCAACTTTTATTTTAGATTCAGAGGGTACACGTGCAGGTTTTTTTATATGGATACATTGCATGATGCTGACGTCTGGGGTATAATTAAACCCATCACCCAGATAGTGAGCAT
This sequence comes from Theropithecus gelada, assembly GCF_003255815.1. NCBI lineage: Eukaryota > Metazoa > Chordata > Mammalia > Primates > Cercopithecidae > Theropithecus > Theropithecus gelada. The sequence continues at coordinate 45,026,063 of NC_037684.1, read as the reverse complement.
AATACCCAATAGGTAGTTTTTCCATCCTTGTTCTCCTCTCTCCCTCCCCTTTCTTGTAGTCCCCAATGTCTACTCTTCCTAACTTTATATCCATGTGTACCCAGTGGTTAGCCCCCACTTATAAATAAGAATATTCAGTATTTGGTTTTCTGTTTCTGTGTTAATTCACTTAGGATCATGGCCTCCAGCAGGATTCATGTTGCTGCAAAGGACATGGTTTTGTTCTTTATTATGACTGCGTAGTATTCCATGGTATATGGGTACCACATTTTCATTATTTAATCTACCATTGATGGACACCTAGGCTGTTTTCATGTCTTTGCTATTGGGAATAAAGCTGCCATGAGCAAACATGTTCCATAGTTCCTCCCCCTGTCTGGGTAATCTTAGAAGCACAAGTTGAGATGGAGCATTCTTTAACCTACATTTCTGTTTGACTGTAATGTGTAAATCCTCCTGACAGTAATTTTCTTATGTAATATGTAGGATGAGTAAAAAATATATTTTCATTGTATAAAAAAATATATTTTCATCTACTGACTGTTGGAACTGTTCTGGATGACTGAAGAATCATCTGCCTTGTTCTGACTTATACAGGGCATTACAGAGATGATTCCCTGAAGACCTCTGCCCCTGCTAACATGGAAGAGGTTGGTTTGCCTACTTATTTCTGGGGTGATTCCAAATTCCCCGGTGGTTCTGATCCGGGGATCAGAAGAAAATATACAATTTACATACCAGCTGAGAAACTCAGGAAAATCATAGAAATGTTTTCATTAATTGAGGAAGAAAGAACATAGGCAGTTCCTCTGAATAGCACACTCCTGCTTTCTTTGTAGTTTCATTGATCTGTTGATTTTATGTAATTTGTCCTCCTTCTTGAGTTAGTTTAGGAGGTTCCATAGAGTAACCCTACTCCGGAGCCATCTTTCTGGATCACATTTAAAGTAAGAGTGGAGGAAGTGTTTGAATTCAGAGAAGCTCAGTTATCTTCAGTATCTTTGACCTCCAGACTACAACGTGACACACACGTAGTGCTGTCAACAGCAGAAACAATGAGCTCCTTAGCTTATATTGGTAGGTTTTTAGCTACTGCCTTCTTTATTTCAGCAACTTCAATATGAAGATTATCCTCTGATAATCTGTCCGTGTATGAAAAACATTTTCAATCTCTGGGAGCTTCTCACATTCTTAGATATTTTCCAAAATAGTTCTTTTCTTTTCTTTTTACTTTGTTTGTTTGTTGAACATATCTTTACCAAGGTAATTTTATTCTTTCTCTTAGAAAGCAGAAAATGGTATATGAACAGCTGGGGTTGGGGGTGGGGAGAACGAAAAGCAGAGCATGTTTTTATCCGATGTCATATTGTTTATGAACAAACGCAATACCAAGCCTTAATTCCTATAATTGACCGTGGAAAAATGATTAATATTTGTAATATTGTGAGTGGGTGGGAAAAAGAGTATAAAACACTATATAAATCATGGAACCAATTAAATATGTGTTGGGGTTGGAGGGAGGGTAAATTCACTAAGAAAAGGTGTTTTCATTATTTTTTCTTTCGTCTCTTTTCAGAATGACACAGTAGGAGTAGATAAGATTGAATCTCTTTATTTTTTATTTATATTATTAAAATTGCTGGTGCTGAAGTTTCTTTCAGGTTAGTTCTCGTTAACTTTTTGAGGGAACATAATGAGTAATAGGTAAAATAACAATTTGTTCACGATGTTGTACACTTCTCAGTGAGATAATATAACAGAGACACCTAACGTGCTTCCTAAATAAAAAATACGTCACTCCTGTATTTCTCAAACTATTAAAAATTGGTTTTGCATTTGTGGGTGCCTTGTACAGAGACACGTAGAGTTTGAGAGTATGTGAGAAAAGAGCAGAAATCACAACTCCTGCCATAAAAGAACTCAAAGTTTCATATAGAAAATTGGGATTCTGCATCATGAAGGTTAATAAGCTCAACATAGGTTTGATGTTTAGTTTTCTTAGTAAGGTAAGAGAAATCCAAACCTCCAGCTCTACGTTTGATAAAGATTTGATAAAGGTGGAACTAGTAATGCTTTTTCTATCTATCTTACATGTGCTGTGTAGATAATAAATTATTGTATAACTAAAAATCTCTCTCTATATATATATATATATATGTATTTTTTTTTTTTTTTTTTTTGGAGACTGAGTTTTGCTCTTGTCTCCCAGGCTAGAGTGCAGTGGTGCGATCTCGGCTCACTGCAACCTCGACCTCCGCCTCCCAGGTTCAAGCAATTCTCTTGCCTCAGCCTCCCAAGTAGCAGGATTACAGGTGCCTGCCACCACGCCTGGCTAGTTTTTGTATTTTTACTAGAAATGATGTTTTGCCATGTTGGCCAGGCTAGTCTCGAACTCCTGACCTCAGGTGATCCCTGCGTTGACCTCCAAAAGTGTCAGGATTACAGGCGTGGGCCACTGTGCCCAGCCTAAAAATGTCTTTATATTTTTAAACACATTTAAGATTAATGTGTGGATGAAGAGAAATATGTATTACAAAAGAGGAATGTATAGAAACAGTACAGTAAATTCAAAAGCTACCAGAGTGATTCAGAAACCAGGAGCTAAAATGCAATTTTAGGGCTATGTAGCAGGAAGGAAAAGAAGCAGACAAATGTTTGAGACACAGTAATTATTCTGTAATTCTGAAGCCTGGGCAGAGAAGTTAAAAAGAGAACTAAAATATTGAGTCTAAATGACTTCAGGGACTGTCCTATCATTTACAGTGACCTGATTCAGAAGGAGGTAATTCTGAAGTGGTGTTAGAGACAAAAAGTTTAATGTTAGTCATGTTGGGTTTAGGTGATGGAAACCTAGCTAGGTCGAATATGTTTGTGATGCAATTGACAACACTGAACAGGAGCTCTGGAGAGAAGCCCACATGAAATCTTGATTTACAATAATCAATGAGGTTTGTGAGAAAGAAGCCCCCCAAGAATAAAATGTCTATAGTTTTAGCATGCAACAGATTTGTTAAAGATACATTAGAGACATTAAAAACTGTAAAGAGGCCAGGCGCGGTGGCTCACGCCTGTAATCCTAGCACTTTGGGAGGTCGAGGCGGGTGGATCACAAGGTCAGGAGATCGAGACCATCCTGGAGAAGAGGGTGAAACCCCGTCTCTACTAAAAAAAAAAATACAAAAAATTAGCCAGGCACCGTGGCGGGCGCCTGTAGTCCCAGCTACTGGCAGAGGCAGGAGAATGGCGTGAACTCGGGAGGCGGAGCTTGCAGTGAGCGGAGATCGCACCACTGCACTCTGTCCTGGGTGACAGCGAGACTCTGTCTCAAAAAAACAAAAACAAAAACAAACCATAAAGAAACACAGTGAACCAGATGATGCCCGCATAATTGAAAGCTTGGAACGAATGGATAATTTTTAGAAAAAAAGCAAAAGTTACACAGCTGAACTCATAAAACATAGCCATGTTTAGATTAACATTAGGAGATTATATTAGCAAAAAAAAAAAAAAAAAGTGTTCAGTACCACCACCCTTCCCTCCAAATGGAACTGAGGCCAGATCGTTTTGCAGGCAGTTTTTACCACATTTTAAAGGATCTGTAACTTATATGCCTTTTCCATGGACAATAGAAACAAAAGAAAGCCATATATTTAAGAACTGTACAACAAAAGGAAACCTGTGAATTTCAATTCAAGAACATAACAAGGATCTCTGTTAGCAGTTCTTCTGCTCAATATTGAATTAATGGTTCAAAACAAAGTAATACATTTAAAAACAAAGTGATGTAAAGATTATACTACTTGTCATTATCATTTGATATGATTGTCTCCTGGAAAAATTTCATATACTCCACAAAGTGTTGGAATTTATAAAAATTCAGGAAGATTGCCAGGTGAATATGCAACATACAGAAATCATTAGCATTTCTGTATAGCTGCAATAAACATTGAGAAAACAGATACATAATGTATGTAGAAATATATCTAACAAAATAAGTGCTAAATGAATGACAAAATATACCATGTTCATGGATGGAAAGATTCAATAATGTAAAAACATATGACTTTTCTCCAAATTAACTAATACATTAATTTTACAATTAAAATCCAGGTACAGTTTATCATAAAACTTGACAAGCAGTTCCTAGAATTCATATGAAACAACAAAGAACCAAAAGTGGAGGGATGATTCTGAAAAAAATAACGAAGTGGAAGCACACAACAGATATCAAGACACTCTGCCACTACAGTAATTAGGCCTGTTTGATATCTGCACATGAGTGAAAACAAGTAAGTCGGTGAAATAGAATGGGGGTCCAGAGAAAGATCTGTACATGTATGGAAACTTTATGTGTTACAAAGGTAGTTTAAAATTAGTTGAGAAAAAGACAAATGAGTAAGTGGTATTAGATTCTTTGGTTATTAATCTGAAAAAATATAGTTAACACAATACTATAATTATAGGTAGATTAAACATTTGTGTGTGTAAAACATAATTTTTTAAAAATCAAAAGAGTATGATCTCAAGTTAGGGAAGGATTTCTTAAGAAAAAAAAACCACAAACCATAATTGAAAAATATTAATAAGTGTGGCCATTTTAAACATAAAACATAATTTCAAGGAAAAAATACCATTAACAAATTAGAAAAAGAAAATCCATATCATTAGAAGCTATAAATAGCAATGCATTTAGACCCAGAATTTATAAATAACTACAAGTCCATTAGAAAATGAAAAACAACCCAAAAGAAAAATGAGCGTGTGAACAAGATATTCACTAAAAGAAAACCTGAAAGTTTTATAAGCTTAATTTTACTAGTAACCAGAGAATTTCAAAATAAAAATAAAAGAAAATTTCTTTTCATATGGTGGCTCATGCCTGTAATGCGAGCACTTTGGGAGGCCGAGGCAGGTGGATCACCTAAGGTCAGAAGTTTGAGACTAGCCTGGCCAAGATGGTGAAACCGTGTCTCTAATCAAAATACAAAAATTAGCTGGGTGTGGTGGTGGGTGCCTGTAATCCCAGCTATTTGGGAGGCTGAGGCAGGAGAATCCCTTGAACCTTGGAGGCAGAGGTTGCAGTGAGCTGAGATCGCGCCATTGCACCCCAGCATGGGTGACAAGAGAGAAACTTCATTAAAAAAAAAAAAAGAGTTCATTCGAATAGTAAAAAGCACAGAACAAAACCTTCTAAATCTCAAAAAGGAGGATAATGAACAAATTGTGTAATATTTATAAGACGTCATAGAACATACAGTGAATGAACTAGAGAGCTACACATATCAACATGGGTTAACCCAAAAACTCATTACAAGGAGTTTTTCAAAAAGCAAAAGGATGGATACATTTCTTTTGGCATCAAAACACAAACAATTTTTTATGTATTTGTCTTCTGGGCTGCTGTCACAAACTACTACAAATTTAGTGCCTTAAAACAACAAATTAATCATTTTATTTTTGTAACTCAGAGGTTGAATTCTTAACCTTAATCTGCTAAGTTCCTTTTTTCATGTAAGATAACAAATTAACAGTTTCTAAGGAAGGGAATGTGAACATTTTGGGGGGTTATTTTGCTCTGTATCACACTTTATATGTTTAATGGACAAATATCTATTGTAGTAAAATTACAGAAACATGCATGGGGATAATGGGTACACAATTCAGGATACTGGTTACCTCTAGATTGAGAAATTAGAGAAAAATTGGATTGAGAAGAAATTCAGAGAAAGACTATTGTTCCTCCATTATTTACTATTTAAAAAGATGGATTTGAAACTAACTGTAAAAATTCTAGGGTTTCATCAAGTTAAGTGAAAGAGAGGGTAAGAGGAAATAACACTGTATTTTTAAAATCATTAACATTTATATTTATCAGTATCTTGAATATTTCATAATAAAATTATTTAAAAGGAAAGAAAATGGAAGAAAAATTTATGTGAAGAATCGGTAAAATATTGAATCAATGAAGTGGATATTGTGACAATTGAAAACAGGTAAAACTAGAATATTTAGGCCAGACACTTAAACCTCAGTAAAGTAATAGAGGAGGTTTTTGGCTGTGAGTGATGAAGAGATGATGATATTAGGGACTTAAAAGAGTATGGAAAAACTCAAAGCAATCATGATGAGTGTGGTAAGGAGTAAAATGTTGAGTTAATAAACAGATCCACCAGAGTAGATGGTCAACTACAAGAAAAAGTATCAGGCATTTAAAAACACACAGTTAAGTTTAGAACGGTCACTGCAAAGAATGTGATTGAAGACGGTTGGAGGGATAGACAAGAGGAAGTACAGACAAGGATCGACCGAGTTAGGATCACCCACATTGACAGCATACTCCACAGTGTTTTTCTACTTTTCTTAACACTTTTTGGAAGTCTACTATTTTAAACAGTAGGGGGGAAATGGATTATTTTGGTGGGAATTTGCATGAGAGACAAAGGGATAATGGATTCTAGAATTACAAGAAAAGCATCAAAATAGGTAACTATGGATTTCAAAATAAGGAAATAGGTAATTTTTTAAAAGGCAGATCTGAAGATGAGAAAAACTAGAATTCAAAAATTATATGGGCCAGGATGAGCAGATTACAAAGTTAAGTAATTATACCAGATGTGGAAGAATAGACTAGTTAAAGGATGATTGCATGAAAATCTGAAAAACTTCAAATTTGTGACCTAACATGAACTTAACATAAATTTTGATGAAATAGACTTGAAAGTCTAGTGAGGTGAATGATAGTGTACAGGCATCAGCAAAGCATTGTGGGCATGCTAACCTGTGAATGACTGTTTGCACATCTCTCGGTTTCCTAAGACTTACTAAGACTGTATCTCTCTCCATCACAAGTCATATGGTTTGGCTCTGTGTTCCCACTCAAATCTCACCTTGAATTGTAATAATCCCCACGGTTCATGGGAGAAATCACATGGGAGGTAATTGAATTATATGGGTGGGTGTTTCCTGTGCTGTTCTCATGATAGTGAGTAAGTCTCATGAGATCTGATGGTTTTATAAAGGGGAGTTCCCCTGCATACACTCTCTTGCCTGCCACCGTGTAAGATGTGACTTTGCTCTTCAGTCACCTTCAGCCATGGTTGTGAGGCCTCCCCAGCCATGTGGAACTGTGAGTCAATTAAACCTTTTTCTTTTATAAATTATCCAGTCTTGGATATGTCTTTATTAGCAGCAGGAGAACAGACTAACATAACACCCTTTTGGTGCTATTGTCTTTTTGTTTTACCCTGTCCTCATCATGGTTTATTCTGATGATGTACCTCTTATAACCTGTATAGCAAAGCCTTTTTCAAGGAAGAAGGTAATAAAAAATAGTGTTTAGAATTTAAATCAAACTTTTTAGAATTTTACCCATGCTTTTGAAGTGATTTGTATGATATCACACAGAGGTAGAAACTGGACTAGAATGAAGGTCTAGCCTAGAGTCCTTCTCTAGGACACCCCATTGTCTTTTAAAAAATAAAGAAGGTACCCAGATCAGGTAACAATTGAGTAAAAAGAGGGCTGGAAAGGTAGCTGGGAAGACACTGAGACTGCATTTCACTGGGCTTTTTCATCCTTGGATAAAGCTAGGAATCTCAGTGTGATCAGTTTTATATTGTGTTTAGAATGGATATTTCTACACATGGCCAGCAAATGAAGGTACATTTCCTGTTGGTGCTAGAGGGCATTATGGGTGAGAATGACACCATTAACGGATGGTTTATGGCTTCGGAGAAATATTTGGACATCCTGTTTGCTTGATCAGCAGTTAAACCCCAGGTTGCTGTTTTGACCTTGGTTCACCCAGAAGATTATTTCTATAAACTTGAAAACCGAAACCAAGTAAGAACACATACACAAAGGAAGTCCAAAGGAAGAAAGTAAAATCTTTTGTTTATCTCTAGGGCGTGAATGTCTGCCAAAGACTATACTACTGTTCCCTCTCTAGAAACAAGGTGATTTGCATTTCTCCTGGGTTTTAGCTCCTGATTAACTATGTAAATAACTTTATTCAACAATGCCTTATTTTCCCTTTGGTTTTTGACCTTTAGAGCCTCTTACTAGTGCTTTTGGAAATTACTAAAGAATATTAAATAATGGAAGTTCAGAAAATATGTGAAGGTTTAGTGAAAAATGTCATATTAAAATATAAGCAGTTTAAAATAAACATAGTTGTATTAACAATTATGTTTCTAAATTGCTAATAATAATTATCTTACTGCATGATAAATAATATGAAAATCTTTGGAGCCTAACTCCCTGCAGCTAACAGCATATAAATATGAATGATAAGAGTTATTAGCAATACATCTCATCAGATTCATGTGTTGCAGTTAGGTTGGGCTCCAGACCCCCTGCCTGAGGATCTCTAAGTCTGATAGGAACCACCACTCTTTGCAGAGAGCTTTATAGCTTACAGAGCTCTTGAACGTGCTCTCCTTTTTGTTCGTTTGTTATGCTTTGTTTCTCCAAATACCACTGTTAGTATAAATATTATCCTTGATACTACTCTAATGAGGAAAATAAGGTTAGAAATTTCCCCACAGTAGTTCAAAGCTGGTAAGTGCAGATCTGGTCTTGAATCCAGTGTTTGGACTACATGTTTAGTGCTTTTCCTTGTTAAATCAATGCAGAAGAGTTGATAACCAGTAGTAATTTTATTCCCTGCACTGTTTCTTACCTGGCTTAGCCAAAGCTCTATTTTTCATTCAACAACTGTACCATGCTTCATATATGGAATTGCATGGACATAATAAACCAGGAATTTGCTACTTGCAACAAAGGCATTATAGTTTTTAGAGATATTCATGGAAGGTTCTAAAAAAGGAAGAAAACTTCGATTTTTTATGTAATTATTCAATTCTAAGAAAGAGCCAAAGAATAGTTTTAGAAGATCACTAGAAACATAACATTGATTAACATCTGCCAAAACTTTTCTTTCATGTCAAACAAACCAAATCAAGACAGAATAATAAAAAATAATGTAATAATAAAGCAATAAAACAACAGTATTAACACACAAGACAAAATAATAATAAATAATGTAATAATGAAGCAAAAAAAGACAGTATTAACACACAAGACAAAATAATTTAAAAAATGTAATAATAAAGCAATAAACAGTATTAACACACAAGGCAAAATAAAAAATTTAATAATGAAGCAAAAAAAAAAAACCAGTATTAACACACAAGAAAAAGTAATAAAAAGTAATGTAATAATGAAGCCAAAAAACCCCCAACAGTATTAGCTATCAGAATCGGCCCACCAAAAAAGAAAATAATAAGGTAGCAAAGAGGCTACTGAGCTTTAGGGTCCCTCGGTTTCTTTTACTCCAGTAAAGCTTGGCTAAAATAACACAAATCCTATGGCTTACTAATTTTTCAGGCCAATATTTGGGTATAATTTGTGTGCTTTATAGGCCTGGAAAACCCACAAGAGGCCACAAATTGCTGACGTAACTGTCTTTGAATTTAACAAAGCCCATTACCGTGTCAGTGAGGAGGAAGGGTGGAAACTCAAGGGGCTACGTTTTCTAGGCACCCAGAGGGGCTTTTCACTGCAGCTACTGAAATAATAAACTCCCTTGATTTTTGGCGCTGACCAGAGTAGTTTTAACAGTTCACTTCTAATTGCAGATAATTCTTTTTTTATTATGTCATTTTAGATGCTGTTATTACACATACAGCAAATGTTGCCATGTTACTGAAAACCGTAAACTGCACATATAATATCAGTTTTAACAAAAATGAAACTGTCTGTAGACTTGGGTTTAAGGGTAAGGGTGTGCGTGTGTGTGTTTATGTTTCAATCTACCAACCGTTCATTTCCAGAATAGAGTTTATGATGTCTGGAATTTGAGCTGAACTTTCTGTCCTCTCTCATTTCAGTTAAAAGAAATTAAGAGCTTGCCCATTATCTTTCCAGTAAATTTTCGTGGAAATTCTGGAGTAGGGAAATTTCCAGCAACCACATTTCATATACTTCTCAGAAATAGAGATTAAGTTTCTATAGTCTGAACAGGAAGTAAATACATGTTTCTTTCTTAGAAAAGGCAACTGCTTTTAATTAAAAAGAACAAAAACAAAACAAAGAGAAGCATGCGACAAACTACACTTGGGGACTGCTGGAAGATTTTTATCCTGATAAATGATAATATGCTTAGTATAACTTCAAGGAGCAAAAATGAACCATTAGACCAAAAAAAAAAAAAATAGAATTATGCTCTTGCTTAAATTAATTAGGATTTGCCATTTAATATTTTACTTTAATTTTATTTATTGATTTATTTAGAGACAGAATCTTGCTCTTTTGCCCAAGCTGGAGTGCAGTGGTGCCATCTCGGCTCACTGCAACCTCTGCCTCCTGGGTTCAAGCAATTCTTGGGTCTCAGCCTCCTGAGTAGCTGGGATTACAGGTGCACACAAACCATGCCTGACTGATTTTTGTATTTTTAGTAGAAACCAGGTTTTGCCATGATGGCCAGGCTGATCTCAAATTCCTGTCCTTAACTAATCTGTCCACCTCAGCCTCCCAAAATGCTGGGATTGCAGGCATGAAACACTGTGCCTGGCCAGTGTTTATCTTGAAATATTTTAATCTCACAGAAAAGATTCAAGAAAAAGTTATATATACATTTTTACTGAAATCCACCAATTGTTAACATTTTACCACAGGTACTTTATCATCCATTCATCTATCTAATTTTTACTTTTTAACCACTTAAGAGTAAGTTACAGAAATCTTGGCCCTTTACTTCTAAATTCCTAAATGTATATTTTCAAGAGTAAGGACTTTCACTTACATAATTACAGAACAATGGCCAAAATAAGGATTTTTTTTTTTTTGCCATTGATATTGTTATCTACAAAGCTTATTTACAATCCATCAATTGTCCCAGTAACATCCTTGTAGTCATTTTTCCTACTTCTAGATCTAATTCAATATTACGCATTGCCTCTAGTTTCCATTAGACCAAACCTTTGTGACATATGCACATACATGCACACTTCATTCCTCCGTAACATCATGTCATTGTGGCACTAGTATTCACCAAATAAGATCTTGGGGTTCTTCCTATACCTATCTCCCTTTTCTTCTTGGATATATAGTAAAATAATAGTAACAGCAAACAAAGGAAGTAAACAAAAGATCTTGAGAAATTTATATAATTATGTCTTTTTACAATCCCCTTTAAAGGATGACGCTTAAGTATGGGGGGCGTTGAATGAAAGGCGTAAAAGGTTATGAATCATCTTCCCCTAACTCATGATGCCTCTGTAGGTTACACTCTGCAAAAACTTGCACAGGAAGGCACTCGGTGCACAGAATACTTCCAGCACAACAGGAGAACACCTCACCTGGCTGACAGGAGATCTGTGAGCTGTGGGAAGAACCCGACCTTTACCTGAAGGCTTGAAGCCAAAAAGGAAATAGCAAGACACTGAACAAGAGGAAAGGTGAAGTCAGTAGCCAAAGAAATTGTCAAAATAAGCCTCAAACCAAAGGAAATAGATTATTCAAACAAAGGCATAAGCATGTACTGATACATAGAGGAAGTCACCATAGAGTGTGATTTGTGAGGAAAAAAGAAAGAACAAAAGTAAAGAACAGGTTCATCTTTAATTTTGTAAACATCCATTGCTGGATATATATAATTAAATTGTGGCAGTGGAGTTATGAGTAATAAGTGAATTTTATGCTCTTATCTTCTTAAAGTTTTACAATAAATATTTCCTTTTACTATTGAAAATCGTTTCATATATACAGAGACAACTGGCTAGCTAGAGACATAGCTATATATTCAAATAAGAACAAAAATCAGTTATCAATTGAGTGATAGAAGCTGGGTCTGAGACAACAGCCCTGTGAATGGCGAAAGCTCAGAAGAGCAAACTAGTTCAGGCTGATTCCTGGGGAGACTCCCAGAGGGACTAGGGTTTTTGAGCTCTTCAACGGACTTGGAAGGAACCACTGGAGATGCTGTTCATCATATTAGAGAAGTCACTTATTACATGAACCCCATTTACGTAATTGTATATGTGTAAATGAGTAACTTGGTTCCTTCATAGTTCCTAATAACTACTTAGGATGTCCATATGTTATTTCTCATATCTTATAGTAGATTTGGGGTCTGGGGGATGGTAAAGATGATAATCTAAAAGTGTTTGCTAGTGTTACTCCACAACACTAAAAATCTCACCTAAATCACACTATCTACCTGCAGTGTTCAACTGCGTAAGTCTTCCTTTTGGATGTATTAGGACACTCCAAACTTATATGTCTGGCTCCGATCTGGGTCTCAGGGAATTTATGGTGTTTTCCTTTGCTGAGTAAAATGTCAATGTTATATGTTTCATCATTGATGGAATCACCATTTTCGGGAGCACAAAATCACAGTGGTAGAAAATGAGCAGCTAAGGGAATTTAAATGTTTTTTATTTTTTAGCTGGAGTCAGTGAGGCTGTGTCCTTAGCTACATTCCTGCCAACACCATCTGCCAAACTACAATGAAATTGCACACATTCCTGTGGATAGTTTCTAGGTGCTTACCAGTCTTTGGAAAGTGGGTATACACGTCTCAAATCATTTCTTTCTGAAAGCCAGGTACTGCAGGATATGGGTCTCTTGGTGGCTTTGTTTCTACGTTTGAATTTGAAGTTCTCAGGGGCAACATATTGGCTGAGCATATTTACAGATGATATTTCAAGGTGACTGTTGATGCATAAATAAAACTTAGAAGTTTATAAGGAGCAACCGGCAGATTTGGGGGTGAGATTCTTGTATTCTCTATTTGCTGTCTTCTCTCCACCAAGCCCTTTGCTGATGTGAAGGAAATAAAGCGTTGTACACAGAAGACAAGCAATGAAGAGAAAGGAGGTCTTTACATTCTGTCCGCAAAGTTCCCCAGAGTTGGTGATTGACTGATCCTGCAGTTGTCCTCCTGTGGATCTCATTAGGCTTCTTGTTGGCTGATTGAGGCAGGGAGTCCTAGTTTCAGGATTACCCAGAAGACTCTGACAAAACTGGCACAAAAATGGGCTGGGAGTAGGTGAGTGGAGGCCACATCCTTACATGACCTTACAGGATAGTTTGGCTGGAATATGGAAATTTAGGATGCTTCATTTACAATCAGAAGATCCTAATAATATAAAATTTCTTCTTATTTCTTATAACTTCTAGGTCTTGAATGTCTAGTATATGCCAGACACAATTCTTTTAACAACCTCTGAAACGTAGTCGTATTCTTGCTTTACATATAAAGAAACTGATGCTCAAATTTAAGTGGCTTGCTCAAAATTATGTAGCTAGTAGACGAAAGACACATGCTTTAAAGCCATGTCTGTCTGACCTCAAATTCCATGTTCTTTTTGGTAAATGAATTATTTTATTCACTACTGATTGTCTTTCATGCTTGCTTGCTCAAAGTGAATTTAATATTCTCCATTAATCAAATGATGCCAGCGGTTTACCTGAATGAAAAAGAAAGGTAATCTTTGACATCTCTGACTTTCTGTTAAAAATCTCTTCTTCCAGTTTTTGCGACACCATCCTCAAATATTCCAACCCTGTAGCACATCCCATTCTTTTGCACCATCTTGCTTTCTGAGGCAGATGGAATAAATGCCTGATTTCTCTAATTTCTCTTATTTTTCTTCCTGATCAATCTGCTTTCCCTGTCTCATTCATATACACTGATAATTTAATTTGTGCTGAAGTAAGAATGAGATTATAGAATGTGTTATAGCCCTCACTCCATGCACACAAGATCTATGTATAAGTGAAGGTTTCCATAGAGATAAAAATCTTAATTCTATGGGTTGATTCTATTGGTGGGGATGTGAGTCCCCATAGCAGATTGTGGGCATGTTATGGAGTGGCCGTATGTTTCTCTGCTCTGAGTTTATAACACATAATTGTCGGGGTTGACAGAGAGTCAGTCTGTGCATTTCTGATGAATTTCAAGTTAGCTCATTAAAATTTTTTTAAGAAGCTATTAGATACTATTGGAGCCCCAGGAGCATTTCCCAAAAAGGGCTCAAAGAAAGCCCCAAAGATGCCCCAGATGTGCTCAAAAGTACTAAAAAATGCCCAAAAAGAGCATTTTCTTGCTCTATCTGCATCAGAAAGTAACATTCTACATATAAACGGAACACGAGCCTCCTAAAGGGGCTGAGATTGTGAAGTCTTAAAGCTCGGATGAATATGAGCCTGGTCAAATGTGTTGTCCTCTGTCTCCTCTGCTATGTTGCCAGCTGGTAGAGTTAGTTCAGTTTTACTGTTTAAAGCTTCCTTTTGGGATAATAAATATTTCTAAAATATTGTATCGCTTTAGAGCTCACACTGTGGCAATGTAAATCAATTCCCACCTCTATTATATAAGTATGTGATTTTTACCCCTACAAAAATTCCATTGTGATATTACAGGCCGTATATTGGCTAATAATAGACTATGGTGGTGGTCTGGTGGAAACAACTATGGGTGGGATTTGGAGGACAGAAACGGTCATCTCTTAGGCTGCAGAATTCATGGAAGAGACGGAAGCTGTTGTTCGGTTTCCCCTGGCTGGGGATGCCCATTTTGCTTCATGTATTCTAAGGGGCCACAGGCCGAGAGCACAGTTCTTCATTTTTATGTCAGCAGATAATTTGTGTAAGGTAGCATCTCTTGGGAAGGGAAAATCAGGATAGAGAAAAAGGCCAGAAGCTTATTCATAAAAAAGGTCTGAGAAGGTTGCAAGTTTTTAGGACAAGGCCAAGAAACTGAGAAATCATAGCCTTCAACTTTATGATAATTAAGAATTTACTACCCTTGCATGCATGTGTGCCCTAATAAGCAGTAATGTGCCTGTCTGCAATAATCATTTTATAAATATTAATGCAGCTTTCTGAAAGCTGCATTACCTGATTTTGAGTGTTACATTTTATTTGTAAGTGCATATTTTAATTATGTCTGTAAAACATTGATTAATTAAAATTTGCTGCTGTTTTGTGACTTGGGAGCCAGACAGGTTTGTACTAAGGAGCAGCGTCTGAGGTATGCTGTTTTAAGGCAGAGAAACAAGCTGGGAGACAGTCAACTAAAGGAATATCTGAATGTTTATGAGACTACATATTTTTGGAATTGAGCATGGCTCATCAGTACAGCTCGGTTGAACTATGTCTGCAATCCTGACCTATCAGAGTGGAGTTACCATCATTTGAGGAATATAAAAATTTAGGAAGAAATCTGAAATATTTAAAGTATTGATGATGAAAACTGTATTTTAAAAGTGTTATGTGTGAGTGGATTCCCCCTCAAATTTATTTGTTGGCGCTCTAACCCCCATGTGATAAATTTGGAGATAGGGCTTTTAGGAGGCAATTAAGGTTAAATGAAGTAATAAGAGTGGGGCCCTAATCCTATAGGATTGATGTCCTTATAAGAAGAGAATTCTCTCTCTCTCTCCCCCATGTGAGATATAATGAGAAGGTAGCTGTCAGCAACCCAAGGAAAGAGCCCTCACCAGACATTGACCCTGCTAGTACCTTCATTTTGGACTTCCCATTCTCCAGAACTGTGAAAAAATAAACGTCTGTTTTTTTAAGTCACCTCATTTATGGTATTTTGTTATGGCAGCCTGAGCTTATTAAAATAAAGTTACTTAAAGGGGAGGCGCAAAGGTTATTAGAAATAAGGCAGAGCTATCTAATTGTAGCAGGGCATCGTGCTAGGGCCTAGGCAATAATAGAATAATGTTAGATGGGAGGAACTAGGACTTGGGAACAAGTTAAATCAGAGTTTGGAAGTTTGTGCAAATGCCAGAAGACAAGAGAATAAATGAAGGGAGGTGAGCTGACAAAGAGGTATGTGGACCTAGTTCTAGAGACACAGGAAGGATTCAAGGATGTAAAGATGATAGAATCGCCAAGTAAAGCTTGATAAGTTATAATCCATGAGCCTTTTTTATCTGTGTTACTCTTACTGTGGATATGAATGCCCTTAAGCCATAGATGCACAGTGTACATAGAAGTTAGAGGATTGTAAAAGGTTTTGGCTCTGACAGAGACAGCCACAGAGATGCTAATGTGGAAATATTTAATGTAGATCATGGGTTGATAGATGCAGCAAATCACCATTGCACACGTATACCTATGTAACAAACCTGCACGTTCCGCACATGTATTGCAGAACTTACAGTATATAAAAAAAAAAACTTAATGTCCAAAAAATTGAGGAATGACTAAATGAATGTACAGTGATACATGATATTAAGAATCAGATTGTAAGAATCATTGATGTTTGTTAGGTGATGAAGTATAATCTAAGAAATATCTATATGATATGAATGTGTCAAGTATAATCAAAATTATTTTTTAAGATGTACACACATACACAAATGATGAAAACACAAAACCCCTAATGAATAAAATAAGTCATTTCTGAATGTTGAGGTTATTCTAATTTTACGTCTTGTGCTTTTAGTTATATTTTTTTCCAGAATAAATACATCTTACTTTGAAACCACAATTTAAAACTTACTCTATTTTGTAAAAAAGTTGCTAAGGGTGAAGAATGAGTTGGTTGAAGGGCTACCACAGAAAACATGGTCACTTTTGCTACAACTTCCTTTAGATTCTTTGGATATTTGAGTTCCTATGTTTACAAAATGTTGCAATGGAGGGAGAGGCTAAACAGAAGATTTTAACCATTCCCTATCCCTTCCACACACACAGATAATTGGGTAATGTGACCCCTGTGTTTTATTCACTCCTGACTGTGCATGAGTAGCACCCAACTGCTTTTTTCCATATTCAAACAAGACAGAGTGAAAAACAGGACAAGGCACTGAAAGCAATGTAACCCCATCGGGCAGCCACAAACATCACCTCTCATATCCATATTTCTCACAGCACTGATGATATCAGGTCTGTCATTATTATCTCGATCTCAGGAAGGTCCAATTACTTATAAATCTTTAAGAGAGGAGATGGCTTGAGTGCCTTTTGCCTTGTAGCTGTTATTCTTTGTGTGAGAAATAAGATTGTTGGGGTGCGAAAGAAGTGGAAGCCTGTGTTAGAAGCTGTTGTGGGGCTGGGCAGAGGGGGGATTGAGTATATCAGAATCTGAAAAATAATTGGCACCAACATGGGATCAAAATGGATATACTGTATCCATTGAATGTAGCAACTGACTTATAAAAAAAAATCCTAAAATAAATACCACTGCCTACAATTGGTAAATATATGAAAAGTGGCTTTTATCCTATTCCTTCAATCTCAGTTCTCTAACAGAAGCTTAGCTCATTTTGAAGGCACTTTTGCTGCATCCTTTGTGTCAAGATAACAGCCTTCTGCCAAGAGTTAGTGTAGGCATGCAGTATTGGTCTGTCATATATAAACGCTGACACTGTCGCCAAAGCAAGAGCAACATGTCTTATGAGACTTTGCAAACTGGAAATAATGACAGTTGTCAACTCTCACAGGGCTGAGAAACTTAACCTTCTAAGATATAAATCTGAAAAGTTACTGTTTTGCTGATGTGTCATGGAGGCTCATGCTGATCCGAGTTTATGAAACAAAATAATAGCTTCTTCCTCTTTTAAGCCACAATGAGATGCAGGAAAGTTTTAGTGCTTTTCTTTACCATTTCATAATGGATCCAATTTGAGAGGAATGGAGTCAAACGTGGGGAAACGTATGGTGCCCTTGCAGAAATGCTGGAAGTAATGACTCAGGAACAAACCAGGTGTGAATGAAACCCCCATCTCAGTCTTGGGAAGACTTGTTTTTTTTTACTAGCTTGTATTTCTAGGGAGGACCCGAATTGGTTCAAGTGAAACACTAATGGGTTCAGCCCTCAAGTAGCTTGAAAAAATCGGATTTCAATGTTGGAGTTCATAATAGGGTTAAGCAAATAATGAGAAGAGACATGTTTCAGTGATGGTCCATGATATTAAGAGACTAAAGTGGCTTTATTGGTTCCTCTAAAAATTTCCTACAACATATGATCATGGCAGCTAAAGAGCAGATTTTTTTTTTAACTCCAATAGATAAATGAGTATTTATCAGAGACTGACATTATTCAAGTCATCTGGGTTTAACCTCCAAGTCCTCTGGTACTCTGAAAAATACTCTTAAAGAATGTTTTTCTGTTTCTGTGCTTAACCCTTTTCACCTGCCAAGTGTCCCCTGGAAATTTGAAGACTTGCGCCACAACTCAGTATGTTGAGTTCCACTTCTTTCAATGATGGGTGACCTGGGGCTACTCTTGCTATGGTCAGAAACAGACTTTTAGCAATGAAGCAATCCATCAAGTGCATAGTTTCTTTTCAAAGTGCATAGAAGACTGAAAAGCAGTTTCAAATCTTGCAAATTTGAAACTCATATATGTATCACCTATTAACATGTAGAGGCATTGAAACTGTAATTTAAAATAAGAGTATGTAATGCTGATGAAAATACCTCTTTACTATTGCCTGAAGTTTAGTGTTTGTAATTTATGATCCTGAGGCCGAGATATCCAGGTGAGTGCCTAAATTGAAATATGCTTCACTCACGACCTGGAGCAGGTCCTGTCTTGGATCTGTAGTTCGGTTGAGCTAATCCATATAGATTGAACTCTTAGATGGTTCAATGGAGTACACAATTGAGACACTGTGCAAACAGTGGAAGATCCGAAAGCACAGAAATCTCTTGATGCTCTTCATCAGGGAAGTCAGCCTAGTTTTTACATGTTTTGAAGAGCGTGGGAAGATCATGGCAATCCCTCTATTACCTTCTACTCTATATTATGCGATGCATGTCAAAACTCTCAGTCTCAGGATCACTCTGGTCTTGTTCTTCTGAAGGAAAGGAAAATAGAAGAGATTTGAATTAAATGATCTCTACCAGACCTTGCAGTTAAAAATTTCTATTTAGTTAACAAGTACTATTAGTGATGAATCACTCTGAATACATTTTGGATTAGGATTTACCCGGAGCATTCTGTTTATTCTGTAAACTTGCATTTGTCTGCTTAAGTCAAGGTCTGCACATCACCAGAAGAATTAGTGTTCCATTTTGGATGTTTTATTAAGTGTAACATTAATTGAATCAAATTGAACATGTTCATCTGTTTAAGAGGGATAGTGCTTTTTCTGGACAAATATAGTGAAAATACAAATACTGCTTTGGACTAGAAGGTGAGGGTCTCTGTAATCACGAGTCTTGTGTTAAAAGATATGCTTCCCCCATATCATATTGCATGCACAGACACCCATAACTTCCTAAGAGGAGTGTACCCTAGAAAATAATTGAAACTTTGGAGATGAATAGTTTCATAATTATTACATTTAACATGGAAAGGGGGGTTGGATATGTATATGGAGGCGACAAAAATGGAGGTAAGTCTTCTTTTAAACTATTTCATATTATGGTTCAATTAAAATGAAAAGAACAAATAAGAGGAAACCTGACTGTCAAATTTCGAAACAGTTACAGTGAAAAAAATCCATGCGTACCAAAAATATAAGAGTACAAGATTTACTTTGCTAAATCATCTTTTTTTCTCTCTTGAATGGTTTCAGATTTTTTTTTTAAATATAGTGCAGGGACTATATATACAGTAACACCAAGCATTTAACAGCTGTATTTTCCCCCTTTTGCTATCGTAATTATGGTCTCATTAAGATTCCAATAAAAAGGCAAGAAAAACCTTTCTTTAAAAGGAAAACAGAAGTGCTCACAGTGTCTCTCTACCAACATGCTATGCTTTTAAAATATTTGCATTTGAAATTCCTCACTGCAAATATTCTCAAACCAAAGGTAAATATAACACTTAGATTACTCCCAGAAGAACATTCCTTCTGCTATTAATACCCTGAATTCAAATCTTTTTGCAAGTCTGTATAATTTTACTCTATGTACTTTATCCTGCAGTTTGGCAAGCTATAAGTGTTAGGAAACTAGATGCATCAGAAATGAATAGAAAGTGGCATCTCTTGCCTGGGTGAACACTTTTTTTTTCTTTTTTTCTTTTTTTTTTTGCTTTCCATTTCATAAAACAGCCCATTTACAATAGCAGATTCATGGCGATAGAGTCTTCAGTTAGACAAGAACAAAGAGAGGTCTTCTCAAAAGAAAACATCAAGCAAAGATCAATAGATCATTACACTAAGTTATGAAAAAAAGAAGTATTCAGCTCTCTTCTATCTTATTTTATATGGTGTCTTCTCTCTTTTAACACATACCACCTTCTCTTCATGGCAATATCCAGTGTTGAGTTATGCCTCGGTGTTTTCAATCTTCCCGCTATGCAATCAACAGCTCCTCACACTGTGCTACATTTAGAAGCTGTTGTTTCTGATATCGGTTGGCTCTGTGTCCCCACCCAAATCTCATCTTGAACTGGAATCCCACGAGTCGAGGGAGGGACCTGTGGGAGGTGATTGGATCGTGGGGCCAGTTTCCCCCATACTGTTCTCATGATAGTGAAGGAGTTCTCACGAGATCTGACGGTTTAAAAGTGGCAGTTTCCTCTTCACTCTCTCTCTCTCTCTCTCTCCTGCTGCCTTGTGAAGGAGGTACTTGCTTCTCCTTCACCTTCCATGATTGCAAGTTTCCTGTGACCTCCTCAGCCATGTGGAACTGTGAGTCTATTAAACCTCTTTCCTTTATAAATTACCCAGTCTCAGGTAGTATCTTTATAGCAGTGTGAAAACAGACTAATACACTTTCTAATCACAGATTGTTTATGTGTTGACCCATTATCTGGACTTGTATGTTTTTGTAGGGTTAATACATGAAATTAATCCAAACTAAGGTATTACAGATGTTATTTCAAAAGTAGTTTATGATACCTCTACCAAGAATGTAAAAATAAGGTAATTTAAGGCCTCATTATAGACAGGATACTAAAAAATGTAGATCCTCCATTCTATACTTTCTTAGTGGCTTGATGTGCTCCATATGAACAAGTCCACCCTTGAGGCCTAACGATAGCAAAAAGTTGGATATAAAAAAGGATGTAGCCACAGTGAGGACATGGCTTGTATTTTCCAGAGGGGTTTCCACTGCAACAACTGGGAGCAAGACCAAGATGGTGGAAAATTTGAGAGCAAATCAAAGAGAAGAAGTATAGTCAATAAAGCAGATAGTTGAGAAAAGTTGCCTAAGAGGACCAGGAGAGAGATAGAGAAAGGGGAGGCTTTTGCTTTGTTTTTTCAATGATGAATTATGTTTTTGAGTTGAATTGTCAAAGAGAAGGGATTGGTAGAGACAGAGAAATGGAAGATTATCATTAAGGAGAAATAACTGAGTGAGTTTCCAGACCAGGAAAGAGACAACGGTCAGAATCCACTGAAGAAAGTGGAACAATTTGGTGTGATTTTGTTCTTTGATTCCATGTTTATAGTGCATTAGTATTTTATCTTTGAATATTATATACATTTATTATACACACACATATGTACAACATATTCCCTGTTGATTTGTTCAGTTCTAATGTTTCTGGTTAGGTGTGAATATTAGTAAAATAGTATTTTCATTATTAAAAGTAGGATAGCAGGAGGACACCACTCCCACAGAGGATGGAAGGTATGAGGCAAGGATGGATATGAAGATCAAACAGGTCAGAATGCAGATGTTAAGGCGCTTTTACCTAAGAGACTTCATTTTGTATTTTTTTCTGAAACAAATATCAGTTCATTCATCCTCTAGGAGGAAGAAGTATGATACAGATAGGGAGGTGGGATAAGAAACTTTTAGACTGGTAATGTCTGAACTAATCACTCTTGGGCATGAGAGAGAATTATTTTCCTGGAATATATTCCCATAAGTGGGATTACTGAGTTAAATATACTATTTTTTATGGTTTTTTATAAGCATTGCCAATTTTTCCTTCCAGAAAAGTTTTGCCATTTGTACGGCATCCACCATGAGAATGAGATGGGGTTACCTGAGCCAGCCCCGCCTGGTTTGGCCCCTGTCTTTCTCTACAACTTCCTTTCTTGCAATTGTTACTCACTGACTCTCCCCCGAGCATGCAGGCCTGCGTAATTCCTCCAACTTTCACCTTCGTTCCTGTCTCATAGCTTGGTTCTTACTTCTCTCCACGAGATGATCAAAGGTCATCTCCTTAGAGGGACATTCCTTGAAGTATCCCACGTGATTCTGCCCTACTCCTCAGCCAGGTCACTCTCTAACCCCTTCCTTTGCTTGATTTTCTTTATAGTACTTATCTTTATATGAATTATACTAATTATTTTTAACTTTTTGTTTTGTTTCATCTAGTACGATATATGTTTGCGAAAGATGGAAACTTGGTAATAGTAAACACTGTCTTTTGAACTACCTGAAAAATACTTGGCAAAAGGTAGACACTGGGCAATTTTTGGATAATGAATGAATAGAAAATAATTACTTTTCATTGAACCACATTCTGACCAACATTGGATATTCTCATTTAAAATAGTATTGCTACACAGATACTTCAAAATTTTGAACACCATTTGGGAAGACATTTGGGAAACACAGATGTATTAGAAAGAGTCCTGTCCTGGGGTCAACCACTTTAGTCCTCATTTTTCATCAGTAATTTTTAGGCAAGCCTTTTAACTTTTCTATGCCCATTTCTTTTCTTTTTCCTTTTCCTTTTTTAGACTCAGAGGGTACATTTGATTGTTTGCTCCATGGGTATTACATGCATCATGGTGGGGACTGGTTTTCTAGTGTACCTATCACCCAAATATTGAGCATTGTACCCAATAGATAATTTTTCAACCGTCACTTCCCTCTCAACCTCCCCACTTTTGGAGTCTCCGGAAACTATTATCTCTACCTTTATGTCTCTGCGTACCCACGGTTTAGCTCCCACTTATAAGTGAGGACATGCAGGATTTGATTTGCTGCTTATGAGTTAGTTAACTTAGTGGCATTATTATTATTTATTATTCAATTCATAGTTTAAACGTATTCGTGTTTTTACTTAAACAAGTTATTTGAAGAGGAGCTCCAGATCCCTAACATGTATGGAAAGTCAGTATTTTACTAATACCATTAATATAATCTCATAAAAATTACCATTATATTGAAAGAGAAGGGGAGAAACTAAAATTGTTTTTAAAAATTATCAGTGAAAAATTTTAAAACTAAAAAGGAAATAAAATGCTATTGCTAATTTCATGAGACATTTGTAATCCCTTTTATAGACTGTATCCTGTTCTTTTGTCATTTACCTATTGGGATCTTGGTAATTTTCTCACTGAGTTCTGTGAACTCTCTGTATGATAAAGATATTATTCATGACTAACATTTGTTGCACATTTACTGTAGTTTAATATATTACCATTAATTTTGCTTACATATGAACAAATTTCAGGAGTTAAATCTATGCATATATGTTTTTATTTATTCCATGGTGTTCGATTTAGCAAGAAATTTTATTACCTTAGATTTGATCAGTTTTTGCTTTAATTTTTTTCTAGTGGTAAACATTATATTTTTTAATGGTTGACTTTTAATCTTCTTTGAATTTACTTTGATATACGGCATGGAATAGGTATCAAACTAGATATTTCCCCAAAATAATCAGACCAGTTTCCCCCAAATTTTCATCGAACTGTTTTCTTACTCTCTGATTTTTGCTGGTGTGGCTTTGTTTTTGTGGATTTCATACCATAGATTAGCATTTTATCTATGAGTATCATATACATTCATTATGTACATACATATGTATAATCTGTTCTTTGTTGATTTGTTCAATCTTTCTATTCTTACTGGCTAGCTTTAAATATTAGCACAATTCTATTTTAACTGTTGAAGCATTATAGATGCTTATTTCACATATTTTTAATACATTATTTGAAAACCAACAATTATGCAACTTTTAATATGGCTATTTTTGTTATTCAGAAACTTCCTGTGTCTCATTATATAATTAAGTACATTTTAGTTTCAGAATTAGAATTATCTACATAAAATTATCACAGGAGACATATCCTTAAGAGTATTCTAGAAACTTCAGAGTTTTTTATTATTTTCTGTACTATTAAGAATAAAAGATTTTATCCATTCTACTTAATGGTTTTGATAGAGATTTATATAAAGTATCCATCTGAGTCCTGAATACTTTAATTCTAATATATTTTCAACAGAACATTTTGGAATTTTAATAAAACCAACTTATTTTAAATAATCATAAAATTCTTATTTTCTTCTTCATAATACATAAGGCTTCAATTTACATTTCAAGTCTTATTTCATTGTCTAGGACATCCAAAATAAAGTTAAATGTTACCAGTTGGCTCTTACCTGCATTAGGCATAGTGCTAATTATTGACATACTTACCTGCATTAGGCATAGTGCTAATTATTGGCTTGTAAAAGTATTTCTTTATCATGTTAAATAGTACCTTGCCACTTTTGTATTGAAGAAGAACAGGTACTTAATCTGATAAAATACCTTGTCATATTTTATTTGGATAATGATGGGGTTTGTGGTAGTTTGTATTTGTCCAATTAATGAGATGTACCATAGTGATAAGTTTTATAATATTAAACAATTCTTTCTTTCCTTGGTTATGTTTTTCACTCTTGAACTGGTTATTTTGGCATGATGTCTAAACAAACTGACTATAAACGCAGACGCTCAGTGATAGGAATATATGGCAGTGTTGATTCCTTTGACTGCCCGAAGCTGTATGTATATTCAAAGGTAGACAAAAAGCAGAGGTTAAGCAACCAGCTGGTAAATTTGATCAACACTGACAAATAATCTTGGCCATTCAGCTCCAACATCCAGTATTTTTTTAAGAGTATGTTTTGGCCTAAATTCTTTAGCTAATTACTTTAACTTCCCTTGTGCTGATATACCCATAAGAAACTTGAAAGGAATTCATTCCTTATTCACCACTTTGTTTAGTGGAAGTGAGGTTTGGTATCTTTAAAAGGATAGAAGCCTCTAAAATTTGCCATGTTACATAAGACATAACCTGCTAAGTAATGGACCACTGATCTACCTGAAAGAATGATCGTAGAGCATTCTATATATGACTGGGGTTCCAAGCAATGTTATAAAGGGAATAATAACTATTATTTATTTATAATTTTGGAGGATTGGGATGAATTAAATTTAATTAATATTAAATGTTTCTTTCTTTCTTTTTTTTTTTTTTTTGGGCATGGAGTTTCGTTCTTATTACCAATGCTGGAGTGCAATGGCACGATCTTGGCTCACTGCAACCTCTGTCTCCTGGGTTCAAGCGATTCTCCTGCCTCAGCCTCTGGAGTAGCTGGGATTACAGGTGCCAGCCACCATTCCCGGCTAATCTTTGTATTTTTAGTAGAGATGGGGTTTCGCCATGTTGGCCAGGTTGGTCTTGAACGCCTGACCTCAGGTGATCTGCCTCCCTTGGCCTCCCAAAGTGTTGCGATTACAGGCATGAGCCACCACACCTGGCCTAAATAAGTATTTCTAAAAAGAAAATAAAAATCACCTGTAATTCTCAAAGTTAATAACTACTCTTTACATACTTGTTTTTCTTTCCATCTATTGAGATCATAGTGTGTATAAAGTTCTAGTACTTTATGCTTCTTGCTTAACATTTTAGTAGAAATAAAAATTGTCCCATGTTTTAAAAATATTTAATTTAACATTTTGTGGTAAAGATGGTCCATAATTTGTTTACTTACAGCGGGTGTTAGATATTTAGAGGCTAATAGTATTTTAAATTACCAATAAGCTATGGAGATCACCTTTATACATAAATTGTTGCCCGGTTTGACCATTTCCCTTTGATAGATTGCTAGACATAATAATGCAGTTTTAAAGATGATAAACTACCTTAGGAAGATGGAAAGAATTAACCCTTAGAGAAACATATACCTTAAGCAAACCATCTGCCCACCCCAAGGCTTCTAGTGTCACTGTTTTATAACCCTATGGTATTTTGCATTGAAGGCAACTGACATGAATACATATTAATGAATTTGCATGTATTTTAACTATATGTATGAGTTAAATAGAGAATGTACATTAGTGAAATGAAAATACATAGAATATTCATCATCATTTTAGGGAGCAATTTTAAATTTTTATTAAGGAGTTATCAATGAGGGTTTAAGCACAAAATTCTCCTCACTTCTTATACATGTTCACATGTATACATGTATATGCACACAAACATGCAGACACACATGGTAATTACGATACCCTTAGCAAAGCCAAGCCAGACTGTAACTTGAATCTTTGGTTAACTTTCCTAATTTTTCAATATTGGAGCCATTTTCATACATGTATGAAGAACCACAGTTTTTTGTGCTATCCTGGACCCAGATCTTTGTGAAGTCATGTGGTGGTGCCTTAATATTTTTGTCGTGTATCAGCTTTCTTGCCTGTTCTAACAGTTTATTATAGAGGGGGAAAATAAAAACTTACAAGGAAAGAAAGTTCTCACTGCTCTGAAAGCTGCATTTATGACATTTAACAAGGAGACTGATGAACATTTTTAAATGCTATCAAATTTAAAATTTAAAATGTGGACAGGGTCTGCATCCAACAACAAATAACAAAATTTCGTGGACAAACCCTCTTGCCCCACTCAGTGAGAATGAGTAGAAAAGTCAGAAATAAAACATCTTACATTCAAAGCAGCAAGGAAAGCAACTGACAGCTGACATCTCAAAAGAAACAAAAGACATAAACCTATAGAATAGGGAAAAGTGCAGAGAAAAAAATCGCTGTCAACTCTGAATTCTGTATCTAGTTAGAAATACTCTTCAGCGTTGAAGATAAAATAATGACACTATTAGGGAAGCAAAAAATGAGGGAATTTTTCTGCAGCAGTCTCACATAAAGTCCCCTTTGCTATAATATACATGAAAATAAGTCATTGCTCTAGATCTATGAAAATAAATTATAGAATATTATGAATAATTTTAAGCTAAAAACTTGAAAATTTACAATAGTAAAATCCCTAGAAAAATGCAACTTACCAGTACTGACATGAGAAGAAACAAAGAAGGAAATAGTCCTTTATGTATTTACAAAAATGAAATCTAGAATTTAAAAAGTCCCACACAAAAAAATTTACAAGTCAGTATTGAATGGTAATTCTACCAAATATTTAAAGAAAAAAATATAATGGAAAAGTAAATATAACAGAAAAACTGATAATTTCCTAATTCTTTTTATGAAGTCAGTATAACTTTCATACTAAAACATGTCAAGAAAATTACACATTAACCTCCCTTATAAATATATATGCAAGACATTCTAAGAAAAATATTAGCAAATCGATTTTGAAATATTTAAAAAGACAACATGTTATAACTAAGATGGATTTATTATAGAAATAGAATATTAATTTAATATTTGAAAACCAAACCTATCAAAGTATTCACCCCATTAACAAAAGTAGAAAAATTGTGTGATCATTTCACTTGATGTACTCACTTGATACAATTCTATATTCATTCATAATAATAATTTCTAAAAAAACATTTTAATAACCATAAATAGAAAATAACATCCTTAATATGATAAATGTTACCTAAAATATATCTATAGCAAATGTATTATTTATTATTGAAATATTGAAGTTTCGGGATTGGGAAGGAGACACTATCTCCATTTCTGAAAACATTTTATGCTAAACGTTTTAGCAACTGTCATAGGTCAAAAGTAACAAAAATGTATAAGAATTGTAAAGAAATAAAATTGTCAAAACTAATAGATGGTATCATTATAAATACAGAAAATATTTACAATCAATAATTAAATTTAGCAAGGCCATTGTATACAATGTCAGCATAAAACTTTAATTGCATATGCATACATCAACAATAAAGCAAACTAAAAAGTAGTACCTAAATTAGCGCCTAAAAACCCATCAAATAGGATTAAGTTTAATGAAATTGAGGAAAGATTATTACACAAAATCCATAAAACACTGAGAACAATTAAAGAAAATCTATTTTTCCATTTGAAACTGTATTTCTAGTCAAAATAGTTTTTATTCACAGATTTTTTTTTTTTTATATTTAACTTTTAAGGTCAGGGGAACATGCTCAGGTTTGTTACATAAGTAAACTTGTGTCATGAGGGTTTATTGTACAGATTATTTCATCACCCAGGTAAGTCCAGTACCCATTAGTTATTTTTCCTTTCCTGATCCTCTCCCTCCTCCCACCCTCTACCCTCCAATAGGTCCCAGTGTATGTTGCACCCCTCTGTGTCCATGTCTTCTCATCATTTAGCTCCTGTTTCTAAGTGAGGACATGTGGTATTTGGTGAGAATAAAGTTAAAGAAAATCTAAACACATTAAGGACAATGTCTTCATAATGAAAAGATGTCAGCTTTCCTCAAATGATTGGTAGATTTAATATAATCCCATCAAAAATCCAGCTGGAACTGATAGGACGATTCTAAAATGTATATAAAAGTGAATAAGCTCAAGAATGACTCTAAAAATCTTGTAACGGTATGGAGCTAGAGATGATGCGCTACTGTGCGTAAAAACAGTAGAAAACTGCAGGATTAAAAGAGTGTGGAATTGATGGAAAGATGAGCCAATTGCACAGAATAGGAAGTGAGGAGCAGGCCCATACATATGGAGATACTTGATTTGGGGCAAGGTAGCACTGCAGAACAATAGTGATGTTTGATCAATGGATAATGCATATGGAACTGAAAAAAATACATATCACACCTGTTAAAAGGAAAACCTTAGATGAATTAACAGAGTTTAACTGGATAAAGAATGATTTTCAATCAGGTAGCCCCTGAGCCAGAATGGGTTCGTAGACACTCCACCACAGCCATGTGGTAGAAGAAGACTTTTGGACAGAAAAAGGAAAGCAATGTACGGAATATGGGAAGTGAGATATGGAAACAGCCAGATTGGTTACAGTTTTGTGTTTGCCTTATTTGAACATGGTTTGAGCAGTGGGCTACCTTCGGATGGCAGACATTCAGTGATTTGGCACAAGAGTGGATTACAGTCTGTTTACATACCCAGTTAGGTTACAGTTAACGGCGTACAGAGAAACCTTTAGACCAAACTTAAAATACATAAGGAGGCAGTTTTAGGCTATGCTTAATTTAACAAAGTAATTTAACACTTTGATTACTGATAAAATAAAACATAGAAAACTATAAGTATGTAGTTGAAAGAGATTTCTTTTATAAGAAACAAAAGACTATAAACCATAAATTAAAACACTGATACACTGATGATATTAAAATTAGGAACTTCTATTCATCAAAAAGAATTTAGTAAGCCACAGATTGACAGAAAATATTTCCAAGACAGAAAACATACAAAATGTTTGGTTTCATAATGTATAAATAATTTTTAAAAGTCAGTGGGAAAAAGATAACACAATATAAACATAGGCAAAATACTTGAGTAGGCATTTCATAAAAGGGGATACCCCAATAGTCAATGAACATATGAATAAGTGTTCAATCTCATTGTTCATCAAGGAAATGCAATCCCTTTGGAAAACTGTCAGTATCTACTGAAATTGAACATGTGTATGCCATATGACTCAATTCCAGGCTTAGGTATATATCCAGTGAAATGCTTACACATGTATAGCAAAGACATGCACAGGAATGTTGATAGCAGCACTATTCATAATGGCTCCAAATTGGAAGCAATCTAAATGTCCATCAACAGGTGGACGGATAAATACTTGGTGGTATATTCACACAGTGGAATACTACATACTATGTAAACATTAACAAACTACTTCTAGACAAAAGCTGGTGGATCTCACAAATACAATGTTGAAAGAAAGAAACCAGATAGAAAAGTATAGACTACATGATCCCATGCAAGCAATGTTTAACAGTAGACAAAACTAACAAATGGGTGGAATTCAGGAAGCTTATCTTATTGGGGAATGGGGGCAAAATAGGGACTTCCAGAGGGCTGGCAATAATCTAATTTATCACTTATAGATATGTTCATTATGTGAGCATTCATCACAGTGTATACTTGCAGTCAGTGCACTCTTATTAGTTATACTTCAATTAAAAATATTTTAATACATTTAGAAGCTCTGTCCTAAGTCCTTTGGAGAGTACAAAAATGTTAGTAGCACACATCTTAGCCTTCAAGGAATTTACAGAGCGGTGAGAGAGATAAGCAAACATTTGATTAATTATACTCAAGGTTCAAGCTTTGAAGTGAAAGAATAGAAGGAAATACGTAATAAAGTCAAAGAGGAGAAAATTAATTCCAAAAAGAAGCTCAGCTTAAGTTTCATGGAAGCAACAGATTTTGAGCTGAATTCAGAAAGACAGGTGAGCTTTTTATAGGTAACAGCAAGAAAATAAGCATTTCTATTAAAGGAAACAGTATGAATAAATAATAAAGGCACAGACATCCTGAGCATGTTTGAGAATGTCAGGTTGTCTATTATCCTCTCAAGATAGGATTCATATTAGCTAGAAAGAGAAAACTAGAAGGTAGTTTGGGGGAGAGTCCATAAAGTGCTGGATGTGACCCTAAGGTAATGTACCAGCAACTTTCCAAACAATGAGAAGAATGTGAGCTCTGAGACACAAACCAACTTCAGAAGCCACTGGACTTTCACCCAGGCAAAAAGGAAAAATCTTCTGGGTAATGGTTCAGCCTGTGGATTCTAGGACAAGTTTTAACCAGATTCTATTTCTTACTAGCTTTCTGGCTTTTTGTGAGTTATTTATCCTCAGTTTCCACCTTTAGAATATCATAAGAGTTAAGAGGTGAGCCTTATAGGATTGATATGAAAGTTAAACAAATTAATGGGAACACTTAGAATCTTAACTGGCATGAGGCAAGTACTTAACAAAATTTAGCTAATGTTATAATTCTAATTCATTGATTATTATTACAATTACTGATATTTTCAAAGAAATAATCATTAAGACCCAGCTAGGTTACCAATTGGAATCTTGGGAAATATTTTCCAAACATAGCTTTGAGAGCAATCAGTTTTGAAATAAATATTAGATTTTTGCAAGCAAGTTGTACATAGGGCACTACTTATGATATTTTTTAACATCTAAAACCACAAATAATATTGTTGAGGTTTAGAAGCAATTTTCTGTTAATATCTAAGTTGCATATTCAAGATTCAACATTAGATTGAGATTTATTTTTCTCAAAATCTGTGAATGACTATATCTTGACTTGGGGACAGCAGAGTACAGAATATTTGGAAGCAGTGTTTTGTTTCTGAGATTTGTGTGATGTTAGGTTGGATTAGAGATCGTGACAATGTTATCATCCAACCAGGTTTTTCTTGTCTGCCACCCAGAAAAAGCCAATACACTGAGATAGCAGACGTTGCAGCAGAGAGTCTAATAATTGCAGAGTGGCCAAGAGAGGAGCATAGGAGATACTTCTCAAATCTACTTCCCTGATAATTTGGAGACTAGGGATTTTAAGGGTGGTTAGGTGGGAAGGGGACTAAGGAATGTGTTCTACTGATTGGTTCGAGTAGGGATGAAGTCATAGGGCTGCCAAAACTGTCTTTGTGCACTGAGTCAGTTCCTGGGTGGGGATCACTGGTCCAAGTGGTATCAGTTGATCCATCAGAAAGCAAAATCTGAAAAATATCTCAAAGACAAGTCTTAGGTTTCACTATAGTGATGTAATCAATGGGGGCAATTAGGGAAGTTACAAATCTTGTGATCAAAGCTACATGACTCCTATTATAGAAAGCAAGCCAGGAAGCAATGACTGCTTACTGTTCATCTATGCCTATATCTTAGCAGAATTCAGGCCTCCATCAAAATTTTAACCTTGTGGTTTTTCGTTAGCTTTACATTGGTGGTTTGGTCCCCAGACAGGGAGGGAGTTAGTTTTTAAAAGGGACTATTATTATCCTTGCTTTAAAATTAAACTATAAATTCATCAGTTAAATGATAAACTAAATTCTTCCCATAATTAGCTTACCCTATGCACAAAAGTGAGCAAAGACAGTTAGTTTGTGAGGTTAGAAGCAAAATGGAGTCAGGTGTGTTAGATTTCTCACAGTTGTAATTTTTCAAAGGCAGTCTCAAAAAGACCAGAGTACTATCAACTGCTGAAAAAAAAGCAAAGTGATCATCAATATGTTTATCTACTGAGAAAAGAAAATAAATTTTATCTGAGAAAAGGAAGTTCTTTCAATTATCAGGCACAGACAGACATTAAAATGAGACAGCAATCATGTCCTACTCTTCCTTTTAAGTTTCATCTCTTGAAATTGTTTGCTCTTGCCACAGTAACTATAAATTAACCTAATAATTTGACACCCCAGTCACTATAACACATACTCTATGGCTTAACAAGTATAGCCAATCCCTCATCAATGTTATTTCTGCAAACCTATGAGAATTCCTGACAAACAACTTTGTATCAGCCCACTCCCTGTCCACCTCTTTTGCCTTCACAAATTCACTTGTTACCGCTACTACTCGGAGTATATATTCAGGGCAATTTCAATCTGTGCTCCAGGATAGCACTCCTCAGGCTGGGCCCAAATAAACTCTCTACTTATGTTAATTTTGCCTCAGCTTCTTCCTTTTAGGTTGACACTACCAATATCTGCTCAGATCCTTGCCACTGACTCTGTCTCCAAATAACTAGTTATATTTGTCTGCTTAGACTGTTATAATAAATTATCACCAACTGGGTCATCTAAACAATGTAAATTTGTTTGTCACAGTTCCAGAGGCTGGGAAGTCCAAGGTCAAGGTGCCAGCAAGATAGGTTTTATTATGAGGCCTCTTCTCTTATCTTGTAGCCAGTTGCCATCTTGCTGTGTGTTCAACAGTTCTCTGAAATAAGTAGAAAAGTTGATGATTAGAGGAAGAGAAATAGTAGAACAGTAGAAACAATAGAAGCACAATTTCAGAAAGGATTATTTACCACTTCTCTGACCCTTTATTCTTCCTACCCTTCTTAACAATGGAAACTGGTCAAAGGCTTGTTGAGATTTCAGTGAAACTGACAAATTTTTCTTTATCTCTCTTTCTCTTTCTTTCCTTTCCTTTCCTACCTTTTCTTCTTTCTTTCTTCTCTTTCCCCTCCCTCCCTCCCTCCCTCCTGCCTTCTTTCCTTCCTTCCTTCCTTCCTTCCTTCCTTCCTTCTTTTTTTTGTTCATATAGTGATATGTAACTTGTGGTGGAAAATTTCAATGTAATATTATGGCACTAAAGTAGAATACACAAAATCTTTTTAATCTAGAATTTTTTTAATTTAGAAATTTTTTGTAAGTCAAGAAATTTGGACCAAAGTCATCAGAACGAAATACTTGGATTCATATATGTTTGTTTTTCAAACATGCAGTTGATGTAATGGTAATTTACAGGAAAAAAATAATTGTGCCTTCACTGTCAAGACTCATGTTTCATCTAGAAAATGTTATATTAAAGTGGCATTATCATTTCCATTTACATATCAAATTATCCATGAGAAAGAGAAATATGTATTTCAGAGGCTCATGGAATTAAGACTTGAAGAAACTTTTGATTTCTGCGATTGTACTTTTCTTTATGAGACCATTCCTCCAAATAAGATATGTGTGATACTTTTACAAAGTGTGGTGTGTTTCTCTGAGCAATAACAGTTTCTGTAAAAGCAGTTTATGTGGTAGAGAAGCATTTAGGGAAATAAAATTTAGTCATATTTATTAAGGGGAAAATATTTAATAGGTGAAAGTTGCTCGCAGACCTTCCAAAATCTTTTTAAATAAACATACTTTTGCACACAATGAGTCTCTAGATGGGACTGTTCAGTGTCTCTGTGGTGGTACACATACCAAAGGGCTCACAGTCAGAATTTCCTGGAGAAATTATAAACAACAACAATAAATCTCAAAAACATATTCCTTAGGTTCTACCCTTAGAGGCTTCATTGGTATTGGTGATAGCATAGGGGCTTAGATTTTTAGCTTCCCAGGTGATCCTAACGGGTAGACAGGGTCTGGAGCCACTGTACTAATCCAGGAGATAAGTGCCTGTCTCAGGGATGGTGGGTCTGAGAGAGTTACCACAACTTTTCCAAAGTGCCCAACACAGCACCAGAGCTCCTGGGGTTGTGGCCACTTCCATTCTCATTAGTCAGATCTGGCTACTTGTAGCTTGTGCTTGGTGATTGGTGCCATCTTGCATTGAGGGAGTCAGGTGAGGGTGAAGAAGGAATGCGCTATTTGAATTAGCCACTCCTTCTGCTTTTCTCTCTTTCATAATGCTGAGAGGTTGGAGGTCTTAGCTATGTCTCTAACTTTTTTTTTTTTTTTTTGAGACAGAGTCTCCCTCTGTCACCTAGGCTGGAGTGCAATGGCACGATCTCAGCTCACTGCAACCTCCACTGCCAGAGTTCAGGTGATTCTTGTGCCTCAGCTTCCCAAATAGCTGGGATTACAGGCATGCGCCACCACACCCAGCTAATTTTTGTATTTTTTTAGTAGAGATGGGGTTTCACCATGTTGGCCAGACTGGTCTCAAACTCCTGACCTCAAGTGATCTGCCCGCCTCGGACTCCCAAAGTGCTGGGATAACAGGCATGAGCCACCGCGCCCGGCCTCCCCTTTAACTGCAGCATATTTCCTTCAGGAACGATGGCTTGCTAAAATGCGTTGGCTAGAGGGACTGTAGGCACAGTGACAGGTTTGTAGAAGTTTCAGAGCCGTTGGGTCAGTTATGGGTGATAGAAAATATGAACACTGTCTCAGAAGACAGAAGGTGTCTCTTCACACAGAGGGCTGACATAAGACCTTGGCATCTGCCCCAGGTCCCAAGCTTATAGGGTTGCCTTGCTCTCACAGAATGTGCTTGGATTCTCTTCTGTGCTGCGTGTGACCAACTGTTGGCCTTATTCTTATAAAACTAGTAAAGCCTTCTTGGAAACAAACAACAGGGTTCTAAAAAGCAAGACACCCGGATTAAGAACCCAAGCTCAGAAGTCCTGGTGTTAGCAAAAGCTCTTTCTGACCCTGATAGGATTCCTCATTTGGGGAGAGTTGTCATGGTTTTCCAAAGAGTTTCAGTGTAAAAACCTCCACATGTTTAATTTCGTTTTTCAGACAGCTGAGATTAGTGTTAAGCGAGGGACAATTGGTATGGCCAAGTCCACAGATAACAAAGCCGAATTGCCCTAGGAAGTCTGCAGAATGATCTGGGCCTTTAGGTGTATAAATCTGACTTTAATTGATTTATAAGGCCTTATTGTCAGCCTTTATTCAGCACAAAGGCCCACTGATTTTCTCCTGTAATTTTCTGCTGCGGAAGGTTGGCCCAACTCAAATACTTTCCATAGAAATATAATTATGTCTTGCAAATAGTTTTCAAAAATCATCCAAAGATTCCACTTGTCTTGCAAAATTTGCAAGGAATAAAATCACATTTATTAATGTCACTGCCACCTGTTTTTCCGCAGTTACTTTCAAATCCTGCCATCCTCACTCCACTCTCACCATGCCACTCTGCCAAAATTACACCCCAAAAATCTGCCTGCAGAAGCGATGTTTTTAGGGAGCTTGATTAACCTAAGTAATAACAACCACAACAACAAACCCTGAGGGAGTAGGGAGAAGGAAATGTTTCATTCATTTAATTTGGTCTGTCTCTTCATTTCCATTAAGTCAATCTTGATTTTTTTTTAGTAGTTGATATTTTGACATGGTTTACCTGCACTGCTTATTTATGAAAAAGTGATTACTAAAATTGATACAGATTTTTTAAAAAATCTCATATTGAAAAACTTAAAGTTTACAACAACTAAAATTTAAAACAGGGTTGAGGTATTTGGGGTTTTTGTAGTTTGGGAGCAGGGTAGGTGTTTTATATTATGGATTTCCTGCAGGACTCTGGGGTCTGCAGCAGAGATGGCCACAAGCCCTATGCATTGTACCTGAAGCCTCTTGTCTAATAAAAATCCTGCAGAAACTGGGTTTTAGATTTAACCCTACTAAAATTAAGTGTGTGATATTAGGCAATGAACTTCACCTTTTGGAACACAGTTCCTTTTTCAGTGAGGTAAAGTAATAATACCTATTCCACATAATTGTTGCTTTATAACAGTTAACTCATTCATCTCCAAAGAACCTTATGAGATAGTTTAGATTTTATAAACTCTGTTTTACAGATGAGGAGCGCAAGGAGATTAAATAAAATTAAATGACCCAACATTATGTGGCAGAGCCAGGATTTAAATCTAAGGTTTCGGTTCTAGAGACCTCAGTACACTTGTAAACAACATTAGACGATGTTTTAACATACAGCCAGACTCACACTCATCTTGGTTTACCTCAAGGCTTTATTACCTATTTGTTCCTCTTATTACACACACACACACACACACACACACACACACACACACACACACACATCCTTGATGATAAAAAAAAAATATATTGGCTTCAAAGTATATTTGCTTTAAGCTATGTAAATAAGAGAAGTATATCCTGGCAACTTGTCTTTTCTTTTATATTGCAAATTTAAAAACAAATTAAAGAAATCTAACCAACTATTTAGCTTCCCACTGGTGGGCAGGTTCTGGCCGGCTAGAAGCTTTCTGAATGACTGTGTTTCCCTTCAAGGTGGGTTGGATAGCATGCAGAAGAATCTCAAAGATTTTTCAGCTGCGGTGGTGGTGGTGGTAGCAGGGCAACCACACATTCTTAAAGTGTTGCAAATAAACTTCTGCCTCCTGAGTCATGGGACACATACAGAGGTCCTGACAGACTTCTTTCCTTTGCCACCCTGGGCTGCACACTGCTGTTTTTGTGGAACTAGTTCTATGTAGACATCCCCACTTCTTGTGTTATCTCTAAGACCTTATAGAGACTGACACATCTCCAAGAATGTACCAAATGGATCTAGACCAGTGATTCTTAACCAAGGATGACTCCCTTCCCTCTCACAGACATTTAGCCGTGTTTGGAGACACTTTGGGTTGTCACAACTGAAGGTTGTGCTGCTAACCATCGTAAAATACACTGGACAACTCTTCACAACAAAGGATTATTTAACCCCAAATGTCAATAGTGCCATTACTGAGGATAATGGCAATATTGATCAAGAATACCTACAATTCGTTTTTTGAAAGATACTTATTGGGAAAGGACTACTGAATTACCATAAAGACCCCTACAAACATGTCTTAAAATTCACATCTGGGAAATGCAAATAAAAACCACAATGTGATACTACTGCATACATAGCAAAAGTGATAAAATGAAAAGGAAGGGAAATAGTAAGACTTAGCAACCTATGCAGTCAATCAAAATTTCTTTTTCTTTGTGTGTGTGTTTTTTTTTTTTTTTTGAGATGGGGTTTTGCTCTTGTTGCCCAGACTGGAGTGCAGTGGCGCAATCTTGGCTCACTGCAACCTCCGCCTCCCGGGTTTAAGCGATTTTCTGGTTTCAGCCTCCCAAGTAGTTGGGATTACAAGCATCTGCCACCATGCCTGGGTAATTTTGTATTTTTGGTAGAGATGGGGTTTCACTATGTTGGTCATGCTGGTCTTGAACTCCTGACCTCTGGTTATCCACCTGCGTTGACCTCCCAAAATGCTGGGATTACAGGCATGAGTCACCATGTCCAACCCAACCAAACTTTCATATAAGCTGGTAGGATAGTAAGTTGATGAAGCCACTTTGAAAATAATTTAGCAGTTTGTTTATCAGCTTTGTGTTGCCATAAAGGAATACCTGAGGCTGGGTAATTTACAAAGAAAAGAGGTTTATTTGGCTCATGGTTCTGCATGGTGTATAAACAGCATGGCAGTAGCATCTCCTCAACTTCTGGTGAGGCCTCAGGAAGCTTTGACTTGGGGCAGAAGGTGAAGGGGGAGCAGGTGTGTTCCATGGCAAGAAAGGGAGCAAGAGTGAGAGGAGGAGGGTGCCAGACTCTTAAACAACTAGCTCTCATGTAAACTAATAGAGTGAGAACTCACTCATTATTGCAGGGAGGGCACTAAGCCATTCATAACCCAAATACCTTTCAGGAGGTCCTACCTCCAACACTAGGGATCACATTTCAACATGAGATTTTGGGGGGGACAAACATCCAAACTATATCGGGCAGTGTCTAATAAACCTGAATGTATGCATACCTGTGACCCAGGCATTCTACTCCCAAGTTTATACTCATCAGAAAGATGCACCACATATTCACTCAAAGCATGCATTAGAATGCAACACTAATTGAAGTTGCCAAGAACTGGAAACAACCTAAATGACATGTCAGTTGCAGAATGGTTAAATATCACATTGTGGTATATTCACAGAATTCCACACTGTAGAGCAATAAGGGAAAAATATCTACAACGCCACACAATAATATGAATGAATCACACAAAAGCAATGTTCAGTGAAAGAAGGCAGACACAAAAAGATACAGTTTATGATTCTATTCATATAAAGTCCTAACCAGGCACAGCTAACCTATGCTATTAGAAGTCAGGATAGAGAGCATCCTTGGTTGGGCAGTCATGACTGGAAGGAGGCACGAGGAGCACATCTGGAAGGTTAGGAATGTTCCGTTTCTTGGTCCTGCTGGTTACACAGGTGTGTTCACTTTGACATTCATAGCACTGTATACTTTTGATATGTTCACTTTTTTCTGTATGTGTATTCAATAAAAAATTTTAAATGCACAGCTGGTGTAAAGTAAGACTGGATGTTTTTATTAATTTTTTTCCCTCATATTTTAATGTCGATTTGTCCAATGGCACCTTAAGAAAAGCCCAAAGAATTTAGCACTGAGGAAAGCAAAGGAGGGCGGGAGCTTCATCCTCAGGTGGCAGAGTAAAGCAACAGGCAGGCTGGGGTGCAGAGAGGAGAATTTGCTTGGGAGGAGGCCCCTGAACAAATGAACAACAAATGTCAGGGGCTTAAGAAAGGCACACTGGTCAGCCCTGAGTCAAGAGGACTAAGGTGACTGGTGTCTACAGCAGCTTCATGGGGTAGGAGGATGGATGTTTTAGGCAGCGATTGTCAATGGAACTCTACTCATGCCATGGTTTGCCTTAAATCTTGTTTCTCTGTGTGTGTGTGTGTGTCTTTCTCTCTCTCTGGCCAGATAATGCTTTGGGTCAAGAATCAATTCTTGTTTGCTTTGTTTTGTTAATATCTAGAAGAGAAGTGGGTGCTGAGTGTCTTCTAGTAGTTTTTTTGTTTGTTTTGTGCAGCTAGCTGTGTGATGCTGGGAAACTCCTGTACTTTCTCTCTGCTCCAATTTTCTTATTTGTAAAAAGAGAATTCATGTAATATTGTAAAAGATAAAGCACTCTATGTATGATATAATTATACTTATTAGCATTAAGTTCTACTACTACTACTACTACTAACAGCAGTAGAAAACTGATTTAATGTGAAATCATGGAATTCCAAGCAAAACTTTCCAAAGTTTCCCCTTGACACTGCTCCACTGTAAAACTATTTCTTTCCAGTTCTTTATGCCCAATTCCCTTTAGGAACCCCCACTATGGGAGAGCTTCATGGGGAGTTGTTAAGCGATGGGTAGTTCTGGAGGGAGGCACCTTGCTTGGAAGCCAAGAGGACACACAGCGTCCAGTTTGTAACATCAGTGTTAGTACTGGCCGCTGGATAGAGGTTGTCATTTTAGCCCAAGAGAAAGGTCTCGCTGTTGAAGGCTAGTGTAGGCAAATAACATATTTTAAATGTTGTACAGCATATGGAAATTTCTATGACTGCAAACATTTGGCTTGGTTCTGTGCCTGTTCAACATATTGCACATTTCTAAATTAAGTGTCTTTTAAATGGAATACAGTTAGGATTCATG
The DNA here is from genome assembly GCF_003255815.1 of Theropithecus gelada. Classification (NCBI taxonomy): domain Eukaryota; kingdom Metazoa; phylum Chordata; class Mammalia; order Primates; family Cercopithecidae; genus Theropithecus; species Theropithecus gelada. Next base: position 44,986,317 of record NC_037684.1, on the reverse strand, counting down.
TCCCCTTTTCCCTGTGGGTGGAGGGCTCAAGATAGGTGTTTCACACTCGCTTTTCCACAGACACATGCATGGATCCAAATCCCAAACTTCAATTTTGTAGGCGAAACCCAGAGGTGAGCTTCTGAATGGGGGTGGTGGGACTTGGGCTGTTTGTCTACTAGTATATTGGGCTTGTCAAATTCTGCCCCTTCCAGAACCAGAAGGGAGGCAGAGGACTGCAGTCCACAGCTTTTTTCCCACTCTGCCAGTTCTCATTTTGTAAATTTATGAGACTAATCTTCTGATGGAAAGAACTGGGGATGGGCCAATCATTTTGACTTTTCACTGGTGTCTTTATATAAAGGGGCTTCTCCTTAGAGTAAGAAAAAAATGTTAACTTTAATCTAATATTCTGAACTGTTTATCATTCTTATTTTCTGATTATTAAAAGGTAATGTTTGTTTGGAAAACATGAGAGTTAAAAAGAATAAATCAGAAGATAAAATATTTCCCATAAAGTAATGGATACATGGGAGGTCTTCAGTCTGTCTGCTTTTGGGACATGGTGGAAAATTTTCATTATAAAAATAACCTATGCATTTACTATCCAGACTTGATCACTATTAATGCTTTGATGGGATTCCATCAAATCTTTTCTATATCAGTGTTTAATTTCTTAAAATAACAATGCTGGTACATCTCTCAACTACTTGTTTCAACTACCTGATAAAACTTGGCAATATTTGAATTCAGCCTTCTGTGGCTTATGAAAAAGAGAATAATCTCAACTTTTCCTGGAGTAGGCTTTAAATCCAAAAATGAAAATAGATGAAAAATGCCTAGAATAATAAAGTATTCCAGTGTTGTAACTATCCTTAAACACCTAGCCCATTGCCTAGTATTCAACAGGAAGTGGAACGTAGTATTTGAGCAGAGGTCAGCTATGGCATGGTATCATTACATCCTTCGACCTCATATATTTGAAGTTGTAGAGTGAATCCACATCCGTCTGAGTTAAGAGGTAAGTTTGCTTCTCTGAAGCAAACTCAAAAAACTCAGGTTTTGAAACCTGAGCTACCTGAGTAGCTTTTGAAACCTGAGTTTACATCATGGTGGTTACCTAGTGATCCTCCCACTGCCCCCTTGCATGAATGGAAGACTGAGTGGTTCTTAAGAAGGACCATGTTTTTATCAGGCTATGTGCATTCCTTGATAGGCCAAGATGCCATTCAGGTCCCAGATCCACACCACTGAAAAAAATGACAAAGAAAACACGTTAATCTGGGTTGCTAATGGTACCGCGAGAGGATAACAAAATCCAGTACCTTCCTGTACCTTCTCTCTTGCTCCAATTTTCTTATTTGTAGAAAGAGGACTCATCAAATATTGTAAATGATAAAGTGCTCTATGTATCATATAATTATACTTATTAACATTAAGTTCTACTACTACTAACAGCAACGGAAAACTGATTGAATGTGAAATCATGGAATCCCAAGCAAAATCTCAAAGTTTCCCCTTTACAGTTCTCCACTGTAAAACTCTTTCTTTCTAGTTCTTTATGACCCATTCCGTTTATGAACCCCTGCTATGGGAGGGATTCATGGAGAGTTATTCAGCAATGGGTAGTTCTGGAGGGAGATACCTTGTTCCCTCCAGAAAACTTTACCTCATCAGGGCCCTTACTCAAAGACAAGGGAACTGCTAAAGATGAGGAATGGCCCTTTTAGTTGTTAAATATTCTCATGGCATCTTTGACGGTACAGAGCAATGGCATTATTGCTTAATGGGTTAAACAGCAAGGCCACTATATCGGCTGCCTCACTAATAAAAAGACTTGAGACTATTAATAAATACACTTAGGACTTGGAAAATCCCATTTGATCATGAGTGTCACACGGCATACCTCTTCCACAGTTCATTCATGCAATAAGAACATATCTGTCTTGTTCGACATCAAGGTGATGGCAGCTAAAGGAATAAATGGTATTTTGGTTATTAAAGGAATCATGACGTAGGCCTAGGACAGTGTAAAAGAGAAAACTGTCATCTTTGGCATTCCTGCCTTCAAAGAACACAGGTAGCCGCCCATGTGGTTCTCTTCTGCACCTTCTTCCCATTCAGGCCTCCCCTCACTGAGAAAACTCTTTTATCACTGCCCATCATCTCACCTTACTCACAGATCAGAGGGAGGAAGTATGAAGGAGTTATTAAGTTGCCACCCATTTTCCTGCTCTGATAGACTGGGTAAAAAATTCAAGTTCTGCCAGTTTCGAGGTGACCTTAGGTAAGTCACTGGAGCTCATTTTTCTCATCTGTAAGGTGAGGTTAATAGTATAACGTATACCATGGTATCGTTGTAAGGAATGAATTGGCCAATACATATGTGGTACTCAAAAATGTCTGGCATGTAGAAAATAATCAGATGGTTATCTCTTAGTAAATTTTCCATTTCCTTAGGAAGGAATCCTTCTTAGGGTTCAGAGCTATGGACTGCGCACTGGTCAGCAGCATCTTACAACGGCTTTATCATACAAACCAGGCATCTCAACCACTTACCCAAATCCTTCAGTTCTGTACTAAATGCACCCCGATCAAATCACAAGATATCAAAACTCAGTCAAACACAGTGGCTCACACCTGTCATCCCAGCACTTTGGGAGGCAGAGGTGGGAGGATAGCTTGAGGCCAGGAGTTTAAGACAAGATATCAAAACTGAAAGGGATCAAGTTAATACTGATATTTTCATTGTTTTCTTTACTTGTGTTCAGGTTTGTTCTTTAGGCATTGAGCTCCTTATCCCAAAAAAATAACTGATGCTAGTATTTTGAGACATCCAAGCAAGCCATTGAAAGACATTTGCCTCGCTAGAGTCCTTACTTAAAAACAAAGGAACTACTGAAGATGTGGAATTACCCTTTGGGTTGATAAATAAACCAATCCATTTAGGAATTAATTTAGAAATGGGCAATATGTTGAACAGGCACAGAATCAAACCAAATGTTCGCAGCAATAGAATTTTCCATATCTCATACAACATTTAAAATGTTATTTTGCCTACACCAGCCTTTGAGGACTTCTTGAAACATACTCTAGAGGCAGCAATTTCTACTTTTGAATCAGTTAGAAGGAAATAGGACCTACACAATGAAGAGGTGAAGCTCACTTTACTTTAGGCCTTTCAAATTCACAATTTAGAGCATGAATTATTCCTGCAGTCTAAGTTCTAGACATCTAGAGGAAACTCAGAGGTCATAAATCTATATATATATTTGGCCAATACTATGCGGTACTGTATATATGCATATATGCAGTATATATATGATATATATGTATATCGTATATATATTAAATGCTATTCAAATGAAAAATACCCTAACACACACACATACACACTCATACACACATAAGCTCAACATGTGTGGGTGTCAGTTGTGAATTCAGGTAATTTCTTTCCTGAGAGGAAACAATTCCTGGTCTGTCTGTATGCAATGCCATCTGCTGCTTCTCTCCTTGATAGATCCACTGAAGGTGGAAAAAATAGTGTTAAGTCTCTGATTCCCTGATTGACTGAGGACAATAATGGAGGAAAACTAATAACCATTTTCCCTTATTTAGAACATAAGCACAGGCATGTGCTGAAAAGATCATCCAATCCTTTCCCTTTCCAGGAAAGTCATAGGGAGATGTGAAAGATTTGGCACACTCATTGCTATAGAAAAATTTGCCAATGAGCAGTATATTGATCAAAGTTCTGAGGAGGAGAGGTGTTCAAATATTTACCCAGAGCACTTCACTGAAAGGTGCCCACGGGTTCTTGGAGGTGGCCGCCGGCAGGACTTGGCACCAGCCACATTTCCTCTATTCTAAGGGACCATTCATTCCCGCCTGGTGCTTCCCCTCGCCTGCTTTCCTCTCCCTTTCCAGGGCCCCTTAAGATGTTTTATGAACTGTGTGCATGGATATTTTTGTGCCTACAGCAAGAATGTTGTTTTCCTAGAATCACGAATTAGAGCAGATACTTCGGGAACCTAGGATCTCAGCCTCAGGATGCAGCTGCCCAGACCCTGTGCTGGGAAGAGACCAAATGTGATATACAGCATCACATCTGGAGACAGATGCTTCTTTGTGATGGATGGCACCATTCTGTCTTTTTTCCTCTAGGCTTTTCCTTTTTGAATATTTTTTCTCATACATACGTATACATATTAGTGCACATGTAAACACAGGTATGCCATTTTTGCCCCTAATGCTCGATATGAAATTAGTCAACAACTATCTTTTTACTTCTGTTTCCTACTCTCACTGGAAAGGTATAATTTCATGAAAACGGATAAATCAATGCTGTCATAGTTATACCATAGCATATAATTTGTTACCAAAGCATATATTTTGCATGCTGGGATGGGTCCATTTTTTTAAAAGTGTTACAATTGGTACATAAACCAAGCTGATGAGCCCAAATCTCAAACCTATAGCGGTGTTTTCACCACTAAAACCACCAGGTTAATTTGCTCTGATTTTAGAAAAAATCTTCACTACTTCTGTTTTTCTAAGAATTAAAAATAATTTTTAAAATCTTTAGACGTAAATAGGTTTTATTGGTTTCTACTGCTAATTTACAGTAGGTGAATCCAAATTGATTTAGTTTTACAACTGTAGGCAACTTAAGTTTTGTTGTTTTGAGGGTTCTGTTGTGCAATTGTTTTTTTCATTCATTTATAACTAGATTTTCCTGTATGAATGGCCTTGTTTGTAGTATGAAGTATATGACATGTTCATGTATTATTTATTCTTCTTTAGGTATATTCTATATTATGTACACAGAGTTTTTTATATATATTATATATATATTATATATATATTTATATATATAATATATATATATATTTTTTTGAGATGGAGTCTCTGTCACCCAGGCTGGAGTGCAGTGGTATGACCTCGGCTCACTGCAGCCTCCAGTTCCTGGGTTCAAGCAATTCTCCTGCCTCAGTCTCTCAGGTAGCTGGAACTACAGGTGCACACCACCACACCCAGCTAAGTTTTGTATTTTTAGCAGAGACGGCTTTCACCATGTTAGCCAGGATGATCTCGATCTCCTGACCTCGTGATCTGCCCGCCTCAGCCTCCCAAAGCGCTAGGATTACAGGCGTGAGTCACCGCATCCGGTTATATCTTTAAATGCATGTGACATACAATATCACATAGCTGTGTTTGTATATTGGCATATTTCCTGATTGATTTGAATAGAGTTGTTTATAAAATACGTTTGTTTCTACCTAAACAGTTGAACATTTAAGTGTGTAAAATATATTCTTTCTGGTTACAACTGAATTTTAAAAATTCATTTCAAATCAGCAGAAATCGAGATAATTACTTTAAAATTATATAATGTAGGTCTCATTCTGTTCTCAGCAAATGTATATGCCCACCCCTGTTGAGGTCCTTATTTGTTTCATATCAAATCTCTTATCACACAACAGGGACAAAAAGCCTTCTAGCATTAGAAAAATGTTTTAAAATCCTCCCTCTATTTATGAAGCAGACATTTTATCAAAGAAAGTCTTTCATAGACACTTATAACCTTTCTGATTAAATAGAGAAAAGGATGAGGAAATCCTGAGTCTTGCTCACCCTCCTTCCTCCTCCCACCAAGGAAGCCTAGAAATGGCCTTTAGAGGCCACCTGAATTTTGCAGACTGTGGTTTGTGAATTGGGTAGGATATATTTACATTAAAGAAAAGTGTTGTTTATCTGAAATGCAAATTCAATTGGTGTTCTGTGTTTTAATTTGCTGAATCTGGCCACCTTACTTGCAAACCACTCTTTCATTGAACGAAACTCTCAGTTATACATACAAGGAGATTTTCCCATAGAAGTATGGGTAACTATCTTGGACAAGTGACAGCTTCTCTAATTTCAGTTCTCCTACTACTAAAATGGGTTTAATAATCAAGGCCCTATCTCGCTAGCTATTTTAAGAAAGAACTAGGCATTAGCCTAAAAGTTCATTATGCATAAAGTTATCATGGTGGTTGTTTAACTTCTATTAGAAAACACTAAACTAGTAATAGCATATCAAAGGAGTCATTTATAAAATACTTAACACTCAAGACACACTGTGTTCTCCCTAAGCTCTATTCTAGTCCAAAGTGAATGCTTTAGTAAATATTTTTAAAAGATTGAATTTAATTTCTTCACAAATTTCATAAATGAAGGAATAAATACATGTATAATAAATGGATAAGCCATATATATATTTCAAAATATGCCATAGGCTAATGAAAGACAGAAAGTAACTGGGAATTCATGGCAAAGCTATTTCAAGAGAGGTTTTAGTTGTTTGTTTTTAACGAATATTTGATTTGGGGTTGATAATTCTTTATTAGTTCACGTCTTATTGTAACACCTTCAGGATTCCCAAAAGGAGACCACGACAAGGAACACCTTATGTGCGGTGCCGTCGCTGATATGAAAGTAGATTCTAAGGCAGAAACTTAAAAGCGACTTAGCTTTAATGTCACACTTAGGCCCAGAAGGTGCTACTGTTAAGATTAAGGTATAAAGAAGAGAACAAGGGCAAAAGTAGGGTAGAGAACACTATCATAAGGAACAAAGATTAAAGAATACTTAGAATGAACAAGACAGGTCCCCCACCACCCACAACCCCAGAAGCAATTTGCTTCCAGATAACCCAGTGGCAAATGTGAGAGAACTGAGGCTTCTACGTTCTAATGAATTAAGGAAGGAAAGACTTAATTCTATTGAGTTTTGAGAATTTACTCAATAATGCAAACAAAAATAAACCAGTGTTAGTTTGTGTGGTTCAACAACGCCTAGAATGGCGATGGGGCCAGTAGTCCCTTGTCACTATTAATTAAGTACATCCTCTAACAACCCCAACTCAAGGCTGTTAATCTTCACACCTTCCTTTGGGGCCCCTGGACAGCTGCTTTGGAAGTCTTAATAAATCTCTGACCAATTTGGGCCATGATCACATAGCAAAAACAACAGCCAGACATGTAATAAGAGATTCTGTGAAGAATACATGTTCAGTATTATTAGACCGGCTCTGCTGTTGGGTAGGTGATATCACCATTCACATAAAGCTGGTAAAACTGCAACTGGCATTCTGGCACGTGTACAAAAGGAGAAGTCAAATATTACCTAGACAGAATAACTCGACCTGGTTAGACCATGAAGTTATCACTAAAATCAGGGCAGGAAAAGCCACTGTCTTCCCATGATTCCAACTTAACTTGGATCACTTTTTTTAAAAAGTTCTAATTTAGTGCCAAGTTTAGTAATTCTATGTTGATCCATATTTACTTCCAGTGGGAGAAACGTCGTCTCAATAAAGTCAGGGTTTCTCTAACAAGCTTTGCCCTTAAATTATAGTAAACCGTGGATGGGCTTCCATATTGCCAAGATGATGAGGAATATTGGGGGTTGTCCTTAATCCGTGCTGGCATCTGTGCAGATCAAGGTCATTTTAGTTAGTCCTCTGTTGATCATCTACTCAAGTCACTGCTGAGTATCAACCTCCAGGTCATGAGTCCCCTTCAGTTGTGGTGTTTTTTCCTGCTCCTCTTCTGCTCCTCATGGGCATAAGAAATTCATTCAAGCCTTACCTGGCATGAAGGTTAATTTTATATGTCAACTTGAGTGCATCATCATGTCCATATATTTGATCAAATATCATTTCAGGTGTTTCTCTGAGGGTGTTTTTGAGATGAAATTAACATTTGATTCGGTGGACTTTGAGTAAAACAGATTGACCTTCATAATGTGAGGGGGACTCATTCAATCAGCTGAAGGCCTAAATAGAGCAAAAACTGACCTCCCACAAGCAAGAGGGAATTCTGCCAGCAGACAGCTTTAGGACTTGAAGTGAAACCTCAGCTCTGCTCTGGGCCTAGAGCATGCAGTTGTTCCTTATATCTATGCCAGCTGCCATATTTGGGTTATGCCAGCTGCCATAATCACATGAGCCAATCTCTTTTAGAAAATGTCTTTCTAGGCCGGGCGCGGTGGCTCAAGCCTGTAATCCCAGCACTTTGGGAGGCCAAGACGGGCGGATCACGAGGTCAGGAGATCGAGACCATCCTGGCTGACACGGTGAAACCCCGTCTCTACTAAAAAAATACAAAAAACTAGCCGGGCGAGGTGGCGGGCGCCTGTAGTCCCAGCTACTCGGGAGGCTGAGGCAGGAGAATGGCGGGAACCCGGGAGGCGGAGCTTGCAGTGAGCTGAGATCCGGCCACTGCACTCCAGCCTGGGCAACAGAGCAAGACTCCGTCTCAAAA